>NW_008335297.1:6109020-6156238 GCF_000622305.1 Nannospalax galili | reverse complement strand
GTGTGTGTGTGTGTGTGTGTGTGTGTGTGTGTGTATGTGTGTGTGTTTGGGCACATGGCTGCCACAGTGTGTGCATGGAGGTCAGAGGACATCCTATAGAGTCAGTTCTCTCCTTCCATAATGTGGGTCCTAGGAATCAAGCTCGGATGGTCAGATGTCTTGTTACACATGAGTTGCAGGGTGAGTCTGTGCTCTTGCATAATGTTTCCTAGACCGTAAGTATGCCTGGGTATACAAGACACTTCAGTAGGACAGATGACTGAGCTCCTGGATATTTTCACGTTTTAGGAATTCTACCTGTTTACCTCATCCCAAATGGGCATAGAACATCATAAGCAATTCACAGTCACCTGTAATAAGGCTGAAAGCACTTAGAGAGAGTGATATTTATATGGTTTTTCAGAAACACATTTCAGACATCAGAATAGAATAAGCACTCTCCATCACTCACAGGGTGATGTAGATCAGTAGTTTATTGGCACATGGAGCCCACACAGCAAGTTTTGAACTCAGCACACTACTGGGTATATGTACTCTTTTTAAAAAATTTTAAAAAACTAATAAGAATAAGATGAGCACAGTGATAGATGCCTTTAATCCCAGCACTCATGAGGCAGAGGCAGGTGGAGCTCTGTGTGACTGAGACCAGCCTAGTCTACATAGAAAGTTTCAGGCCAGCTGGAGCTAAATAGTGAAACCCCTGTCTAAGTAAGCAATAAAAATTTAGGTATCTATTATTCTTACAAAATTTCATACATGCAAGCAATGTATCTTGATCATAACTATGTGCATTTCCCCCTCTTGGTCCCCCAAATACATTTTCAGTTAGTGCTATCTAAGCATGCATAGCCACACACAGATTGTTATGTGGGTGCTTGGGATTTGAACTCAGATCCTCATGCTTGCAAAGCAAGTGCTCTTACCCACTGAGCTGTATTCCCAATCCCTGATAGTCAACCTTTCTATCCATCACATTGTTATATCTGGGAAGCAAGAGTTACCATGAGGGATTTCCTCAAGATCACAGAGCTGGTGAATACCGAGGCAGAGATCAAAGATGTGGAACCAAAATCATGTCCTCCCCATACCTAATGAGGACTGGCTTCCTGCATGCTTGTTCAACACACTGGGTTTGATGAAATTCTATTTCAGATAATGATTCAGATCAGGTTCCATGGCCAGAGCTTCCCAGGCAGATAAAGGGCAGTTCTTATCTGTAGCACCTCTCGGAATTCTTTTGGAGATCAAAGGATGAGGAAAAGAATGAAAGAAAGGAATTGGAATTTATTTTATAGCTCTGTGAAGGCATTTTGACATAGATTATCTTATTTATTTCTCAGAATAAACCTTAGTTGATCTCTCTCTCTCTCTCTCTCTCTCTCTCTCTCTCTCTCTCTCTCTCTCCATATTTGTAGGTGTGAGTGCAGGCATGTGTGTGCCTTGGAGGTCATAGGACAAGCTCAGGTCTCAGTCCTCACCTTCCACCTCATTTGAAACAGGGCCTCTTGTTCAAATGCTACATACGCCAGGCTAGCTGGCTCACAAGCTATTGGGAATCCTGTTCCCACTTCCCACCTCATCATAGGAGTACTGAGGTTGCAGATGCATACTACCACACCCAGCTTTATGTAGGCTCTGAAGACCTGAACTCAGGTCTTCATGCTTGCGTGGCGAGAACTTTACCCACTGAGCTATCTCTCCAAATGTGTTCTATATATTTAACATCTATACTATGAGGTCTCCTTGCACACAGAAAGTTAGGAGAGGACAGACTTCTTTCCTCAGGGAGTTCGTGCCCGTCTGATTTGCAGCAGAGAGTCAGCATTCTTGCGATGAAGCCCAGAATCTTCACTTAGCTATAATGCTGGACAAGTTATTTTGTTTTTCAGAATACTGCTTCTTACCTGGAAACATGGGAAAATGGGATGTAATCTACAAGGATGTGGTGAGAATTGTTAATTATATATGTGTGCAGTATATGGTGGAGTTTCAATGTCAAGTTCAACAGACAAGTTATTCTGAGCATGTTTCTAAATGAATGTCTCCTTGTTTCTCAGAATGCTTCTCTTGCTTCCGAGATATTGAACTCTAAGTGTCCCTTCTGGGCTGCCTTGCAGCACCTTCACCCACCTCTACTAGGTCTCTGTAAGCTGCAGCTACTTACACAGCGCTCAGTCAGGTGTCTCCCTGTCATCTATGAACTTTGTCCCAAGTTGGTCCTGTCTATTTCTGTGCTTTTAAATACATTTTCCATTTTAGTATTCATGCTTTATTTTCTTCATACCTGCTTGGCTTTTGTCACAGTTTGAATCTGAAATGTCTCCTGGTTGGAACACTTGATCTCCAGGTTATGATGGTATCCTCAAGACTGTGGGGTCTTTAGAAGGTTAGATCTGGCTTGGAGAATGTCTCATCTACGTGTGGGTTTTTGAGGATCCTTGCTTTCTCTGTATTCTGGTCAGCCACCATAGGAAAAGTCACTGCTTTACATTTCTGCTATGAACAGAGTTATTTCCCCAGCATGATGGATTGAAATCCCATGAAACCATGAGCTAAAACAAACTATTCCCTCCTTAAGTGTTTCTGTCTTGCATTGGTCACCACAACATGAAAGTAACTAATACAATCTTCTAAAAGTATCTTTTATGTTTGTCTATTTTCCTTAAATTGTCTGTCTTCTTTCATTAAGCTCTGTAAAGACAAAAACTCCATCTTGTTGATCATTTTATCTATACCTGAACTATTATATTTGACTTGCTGAGAATTCAATACATATTTATGAAATTAGTGGACTGGCTAATTAACACATAGAAGATGAAATTCAATTGTGTGGCGTGTAAATAGATATAGTCAATAATAATGCCAATAATTCAGTGTTTTTTCTGATTAAAAGTAAGTCATATCTATCTACTATAGTGATGTTAGAATGAACAACTTTGTGACTAAGAGCTCATAAATCAGCCACTGTATTAGTCATCTTTTCTTCACTGTGATGAAACTCCTGAGAGAAGTCAACTTCAAGGAGGAAAGGTTTATGCTGGCTGATGGTTTCAGAGATTTCAGTATCTGGTTGTCAAGCCTATGATGAGGCAGAACATCATGGCAAAAGCATGTGGTAGAAGAAAGTTGCTTACCTCTTCTGAATTCCCTCTTTCCTAGTCTATTTTCTCCCTGGAATCAATTTCCCTACTCCACAGTATAAATAACCGTAAGATTTCAATTCAGAAAGGGGAAGTGACTCATCTACTCAGAAAGGGGTTGGAGAGAAAGCTTTCCTGAGAAATTAGGCAAGGCAGTGTCTGAGATGCCTCTAGTGTAAAATCTTGAGAGGGCAGAGACAGTGATTTCCAAAAAGGTGAAGGCAGCCAAGAGGAAACCAAGAGATGAAGCCAAGAGATGAATGACTGCTCATCAGATACAGGGAGCGAGGGAGGCATATGGGCCTGCAAACCTGGTATCTGGTCCATGCCCTTATCACTTCATTATTCTGATTCTTAGGGAAGAGAGAGAGAGAGAGAGAGAGGGAGAGAGGAGAGAGAGGGGAGAGAGAGGAGAGAAGAGAGAGTAAGTCCTTCCCTCTAAACCCATTAAACCTTAAATGCAGCAATAGATTAATCCATTGTGAGGTCAGAAACTTCATGATTCAATAACCTCCCAATGGCCCTGGCTGGACATTCTACATTGGAAAACCAAGTCTTTAACTCCTAAGAATTTGGGGGCACATCTGAAATCCAAGTCATAACACCCACCTTCCCTGGCACTTGTGAGACCTATAAGGGTAGATTTTGGCAAGTCCATTTATTCATTTGGTAACAGTCCACGGAACATCACCTACAGGCCAACAGAGGAAGGTGGAGAGCACCGTGAAGCTGGTACCACATGGTGGCTGAGATAACAATAGAGTTGACAGCCAGGCTCATTACTTCCTAGCTGGGAAATATTCCTTAGATCCTGTGACTTCTTTAGACTTCCCCTTCCTCTTCTGTAGAATCAAGCCAATGATAGTTGCTACCTTTTAGGATGGTTTTATAATTGAAAGAATGACTATCAGTTGCAAAATACAGGGCCTGGGCTACGTAATACATAATCAATACATTTTAGCTTCGGCTGTTAGCAGCATGGCTGCCCAAAGTTAGTATCAACCGCCAAGGCAGTGATCTTTGCTCTTAGCTGTCTGTATATCAAAGTTACCTAGGCGCTTTTACTTGTTTTGTGATTTTGATGATTTTTTTTGAGACAGAGTCTCTCTGTAGCCCCTGTTGGCCCAATACTTTCTATGTAGACCAGGCTGGCCTTCACCTTTCAGAGATCTGCCTGCTTCTGCCTCCCAAGTGCTGGGATTAAAGGCATGAGCCACCAAACTCTGCACCTGGGTGCTTTTAAAATGTGGATTGCAGCCATATACCAGGCCAACTAAATTCTGGTCTTTGGGAATGAAAGTCAAATAATAGTAGGGTGGTGTGTGTGTGTGTGTGTGTGTGTGTGTGTGTGTGTGCATGTATTATGCATGCATGTGCATGTGTGAACATGTGTGTGCTGGTATGCACATGCGCAGGCTAGAGGTCAATCTCAGGTAGCATCCTTAATTGCTCTCCACCTTATTTTTAAAAATTTATCCATTTTTATTTTATTTGTACAAGAGGAGTGTTTTGCTTACATGTATGTAGGCACACCATGTATGTTCAATGCCTGCAGAGGCCAGAAGAGGGCACTGGATCCCCTGGAACTAGAGTTACAGATGGTTGTTATCTTGGTGTTGAGAATGGAACCCAGGTCCTCTGTATGAGCAACCAGTGTTCTTAACTGGTGAGTCATCTGTTCAACTCTTCACTTTATTTTTCTGAGACAGGTCTCTCACTGTACCTGAAGCTTACCCATTTGACTAGACTCACTGTCCAGGGAGTCCCTGAGACCTGCCTGTCTCTGCCTCTTCAGCACTGGGGTTTCAGGCACACACTGACACACCCAGCATCAACATTTTACAATGTTTCCCAGATGGGTCTGAGGTATATCCAGGTGTACCCTATGCCATGGAGTCACAGGTAGTTTTAGGAAAGTTTGCTCTTCCTCTGGGAGCTCTCAGTCTTCTACAGAAACCCCAAAGGGAGCCTGATCTTTATATACTGCAGCTGTGCACAAGGAACCAGGAGAAAACAGCAGGAATGTTCAAGCTTGAGGTGTATCTGGACCTAAAAGTCACACAAAATAAGGACAAAGTAACCTCATACTATTCTTCTTATTTTATATATAAAAGAAAGTTAGTGCCCATGACTCAAACTCTGGCAAAAAATTGATTCTCACAGCAAGACAGCAAGTAGGTCATTGCAGCTCAGCCTGACACCAGCTACTGGTGGTCTAAAGAGGACCTGTGTGCCCATTAACCTCTCAGTGCCTTGCTTTATTCCTTTGTGAGATGGTGGGTAACTAATGCCCTGTAAAGGGCCAAGGCACATGATGCAAAGAAGAGCTGTTGTCACCCATCTCAAAAAGGTGTTACAAGATCCAATTAGCTGCAGAAGTACAAAGACAGCCTGCAATCCCAATCCAGTAGAAACGAAGAGCCTGTGATGAGAACAACCCTTTCCCAACCCAAGAAGCCATCTGCATCCATGGTTCTTGGAAGTCTTTTTGGTCAAAGAGGGATGTGTGTGTGTGTGTGTGTGTGTGTGTGTGTGTGTGTATGCAAGCGTGCAGAGGCCAGAGACTGGTGTCAGGTGTCATCAATCACTCTCCACCTTTACTTGGAGCTCACCAATTTCACTAGACTGGATGATACTGAGCTCTTATGATCTACCTGTCTCTCTGTATTACAGGTGCACACTACTCCCAGATTTTACAAGTGTTCTGGGAATCAAAATCTGGACCTTGTGTTTGCTTGTAGCGAGCACTTTTCCTCAGTTCTTGTTAAGGGTCTTTTATAAGGCAAGTCCTCACCCCAAAAGCAAAATCATACAGAAAGCAAAGAAGCTTGGGAAAACACTGTTTTTGTGAGTTCAATTGCTTCTCCCCCTAAAGATATGCCCAAATACTAACCCAAGTTATAGTGAATCAGAACATATTTCTAAATAGAATCTTTGTAGAGGTAATTACGACAAGGTTGGGCTTTGTCTTTCCTCCTTCTAAAGACTGAGAGCTGGGTAGAATAGCATACTCCTGTACTCCTGGAAGGAGGATCAAAGTAAATTGAACTTGACTTGCTTTACATAGCAAGTTCCAAACATCTTTGGCTATATAGTGAATGAGACTCTATCTTAGGTGCAGGGTGGTGACACTGGGAGCAGAAATGGGAATGAAACAGATGTGAGCCAGAGGGACACATCCCTGAGCCACGGGATGCTTGGAGTTGCTGGACTAGAAACCAGGAAAGCACCAGGTAGGATTCTTCCCTAGAGCCTCCAGAGAGAGAAGGACCCTGGCAATGCCTTGATTTTGGACTTCTGGCCTCCAGAACTGTGAAACAACAGGTGTCTATTGCTGACAGATGTGTCGTTTGTGGTGTTTTGTTTCTTTGGTCTTAGGAAACAAACATAGTCCATGACCTATCCCTTTTCAAGCAGGCATCAGAGATCACCTAGCCTGTAGCTCAGGCCACAGGCAGTTGATCAGATAAATTGCTTTTCCCAGGGATGGAATCCAAGTGACCTGGGCCCTACCAGCTACCCTCTGAGCTCCAAAGCATCATGAGTGCCTTTCAAAGGATTCATTGCTTTTATTTTGCTCAAGGGAAAACTGGACCTGAGTTTGAGAGAATTGATTAAAATTCAGTTGGAACCTAAAATAACATGACGTGAAAGTAGATGAAGGAATATTTGGGAAAGGATGGGGCTGTGGAGTGAGGAAAAGGAACAGGAGAGAGTAGTGGAAGGTCCACGTCGTTGGAGTATATGACATATGTGAATGGAAAATGCCTTATGAAACCCAACTTGGCACAATGAATTATGTCTACATTGAGAATTTTTTAAAGAATTTGAGGTGCAAAGATCATCGCTGTAATCTATGTAAAGCAGACTGAAATGGTCTGAAACAAACTGATTTAAGATTTTTAAAACATCAAACCAATAAATTTAAAATGTGTGTCATAAATATTCTCTTTCTATGAGGATTTAAATAAGTCCAGTGCTATATTTCAGAGTTAGGGGAGATAAATCATGTCAAGTTTAAGATTAAGAAATGTAGATAAAACTGTTATAGAGAAAGATAAATATTTGGGGAAATAGGGGAGACAGAAGAGGGAGGGGGACAAGAGGCACCAGGAGCCGCTCTAACCGAAGTATGCGGCATGTGTGTGTGAGAATGGCACAGCGAAACCCATTACTTTGTACAATTAATATCTGATAATAAGCATTTACTTGGAAAGAAAAAAAGTCAGTTTGAGTTTGAAAGAATGTGAGTGAAGCTTTCTCACTATGTTGGGTCCATCGGGCCATGTGGGCCCCTATGAGGGCTTTCTCCATGAATGCAATTCTTCCATCCTCTTGAACATTCTTGGCTTCAAGCCATACTCACTCAACATTACGATATTATCTCTGGTTTGTCCACTTTTGGGATTATAGAGTACAGCCAGAGGTCCCCACACCTGCTTGTGCCCACTTTCCCAGGACCATGTGATAGCAATGTATCTGGATTTCTCTTTACTTTACCATCATATTTTCAGATTCTACTGACAGCTGATACACTATACTTTGTCATTCAGCAATATTGATGATGATTTCTCTCTGTGCCAAGAACTGATGTCTGCGTCCCTGGAGGACCAGAGAACAGAGCATAGAAGGCTCTTGTTTTCTTGGCGCCCAGGTGCAGTATCCCCCAAATCCCATAATACAAGGGCTTTAAATTAAAAAAAAGAGGAAGCTAGACCTTGTCAAGAGAGCTTTAACAAAGTAACAAAAGGAAAACCACAGGTGTTGAAATTTGTGTTAAAGCTGAGAAGGCAGAAAGAAAGAAAGAATCAATATGGAAATAAAGGGCTTAGTTCCTAAGAAGTGTTGAGGTGATTGTCATCTCACACAAAGACAAGGAAAACTAACGTTTTTTTTCTTATTTAGTTTCAGTGTTTTTATGTTCAGATCCTGCTGTGATTCAAATGCGAAATGTTCCTCACAAGTGTATGTGTTTGAACACTTGATCCCAGCTGCTGGAGCTGTTCTGGAAGACTGTGGAGCTCTTAGGAAGTAGAGCCTTGCTGGGTCACTGTGGGTGGGCCTTGAAGCTTTGTAGCCCTATCAAGCTTCCTGTTTACTCTGTTTCCAGAGTGCAGATGCCATGTGACCAGCCAGGCTCCTGTTCCTGTCTGGCCTTTCCTGTCAGCTGCCATGTGTCCCCTTTGAATTGTAAGCCCAAAATAAACATTTGAATTGCTTCTGTTAGGGTATTTTTAATCACAGCACAGAAAAGTAACTAATACAGAAATGAAGCCCATGGCAGACTGATTATACCAAGTGGCTGATTTTCAATACCAAGGAAGGTAGCAGAATATGGTGAGTAAAGTATAGGTCACCAAACCAGATGTATGACTTGGGAGAATTTCCCTAACCTCTCTACACATTGGTCTTTCATCAATATATACGTAACGGTGAAGAATCGCGCTCAACACACAGGGACAAAACCAAGTTTCGGGATGCAAAAGCAAGAGGAATTTATTCATATACAGGCGCCTGCGGACGCAGAGTCCCGCTCGGGTCAGGACTTGCGTGCCGGGCTTAGTTTGGGGGGGCTTTTTATAGAGCAGAAGCAAGGTACAGAAGCAGATGCATGGTTACAAGATTATTATTAGTGCATTTCAATGGGTACAAGGTATGAGGAAACAGTATTGCCAAATTCAGAGGGGGCTATGGGTGAAACTGATTGTTATCGTTAACTTCCCAGTAGGGGCTGTTATCACTAACTTCCCGGTAGGGGCCTCAGGGTGGTGGCAGGTGGTCCGACTGCAAATGTCCTATCTTCCACTGCTAGTTTCACAAGACCTGGGTTAGAATCTTGGCTTATCGAATGGCTGATTACAGTTCTTTTTCTAAAATGGCCTTCCTGCTGTCAGTCGGGTCCTTCAACAGCATCTAACATTTGTGGCAGGAATGAAGAATTAGAAGAGTGGATGCATATAAGGTATGTCTCAAGCAGCTGTCAAAAATCGTAGATTTTATTTTCACAAATTGTACATTAAATATTAATTAACTGTAGACTTTATGTTTTGCAGCTTTGTTTACCACACTCAGATCCATATGTCTTTTTTTTCCCTCCTGAGGAAATCAGGTACTGCTTTTCTTTGTTTTCTCACCTTAGGCTTAGGACTCAATATGGTGAGCGTCTTCTGTAGGACTAGGGATAACTCTTCTGTGCTTTTTCCACTCAGCATATATTTACTTAATGCCTTTTCCTGGGTTGGGGACAGAACAGTAAACTAAGAAACAATGACCTTGTCCTCAAGTAGCTTAGATTTCAGTGACAGAGAAAATAAAAATGCCAAAGAAGTGAGTTCAGGTAGTGTTAAATCTTAATGAAAGCTGTACAGAATGAAATTAACTAGCACTTGCTGGGTAGACATTAGGCATCCAGAGCTTCAGAAACTAGGGATGCTGCAGTTGTCTGAAGAAAACGAAAGTGATATAACAAGACTAAGACTGTGATACAAAATAATGTTCCAACACTTCAGAGGTGGAAGCAGGAAGATCTTGAGTCCCAGGTCAGCCTGGGCTACACAATGATAAAGGAAGACATGCTTCCGTAGATGGTCTCACACACATGCTCAAACAGCTCTAAGTGGACTCAATGGGTTACAAAGAGAACACACAAAATGGTGGGGGGCTGAGGCATGGGGAGAAACTGGATGGTAAGGAAGGGGGTAGATTTTACCAAAACACATTATATGCATGTATTAGATTCTCAATAAAAAAGAGAGGGAAGGGAAGAAGAAATGGGAGAGGAGAGATGAGAGAAAGAAAGAAAGGAAGAAAGAAAGAAAGAAGAAAGGAAGGAAGGAAGGAAGGAGGAAGAAAGGAAGGAAGGAAGGAAGGAAAGAAAGAAAGAAAGAAAGAAAGAAAGAAAGAAAGAAAGAAAGAAATTTTGTTTAAATGGTCAAGATTATCATAGATCAGAAATAATTATGGGCATGTTGATTGACCAGAGAAAGTGAACACATGACCAAGTTAAAGAATTGACCAATAAGTGTTATAAATATTACCCTTTTGCCCCCTCAATAAGGTTTGCCTTAAACCTAAGAAGTAAATGTCTCAGGGCAAAGAGAATCAGACAAAGAGAAAGGCAGAAAGAAGAAATTAATGAAGCACTGTGTAATGAATATACAGATAAAACAAATTGACCTGATTTACTAAAAGGTCAATGTGGGATTTTAATTTATTCTTAACTAAGGAAGTGGAGATAGCATTTGCACAAAATAATTTGAGACTAGTTTTTCACTCAATTAGGAAATTCTTCCATCAGCACTTTCATTGAATAATTCAGTTAAAAATTATTGCAAAGATAGGTGCACAGATCTGAGAGGTGGTAATCCAAAACCTTGACGCTCTTGAAAGACCTTCTAGGGTTCTGCTCTCTATCCTCCCTTAGGAGGCTTTGTCCTGAAAAATTACTTTCCTCCCAGTCAGGCAGAGATCCAAGGGCCTATAGCCAAAAGCACATTGGATCAGCTCTCAGAAGGAACCCCAGTAGTGCCTCGCTTGGCACAGCTGAAACATCCTTTCTCCTCGACTTCTTTGTAACTATTAGAAAGTAAAAAACACTGCTGCTTATAGACACAGTAAGCTGTGAGACTCTCGCAGAGTTAGGAAAACATGGGCTTGATCGCTTCTTCTGGTTGTCAATAGTGTATTCTTGGGCAGTAGACATAGCTTTACTCTGGTGTTTTGCCTTCTGCACACTAAGGGCTTGTGTATAGAGGTGAAACACCAGCTTGGGTGCACATAATAAGTGCTCAATGAAATAGTCTCTCGGGCTTTAATGTTGACCTTGGATAAGAAAGTTCTTTCTGCCTACAGGTTGTGACAGTGAAAGGGATTCATAGCTTGACCAGGGATGGAAAGATGATCAGAGTGGGAAGAGGAGAGATGCAGAATTTGCAAACTCCACCCTGTCTCTAGCCTCCTCGATATCTGCACCCACTCACATAAACCATTCTAACCTGTATCTACCTGTCATCACAAGCAAAATGAGGACTCTGGACAAGTGGACTGAATTCCCTCTTCTCTGAACTCATCATCTGGCACTCACTGGCACAATAGTAGATGTCCTGAAGTTCAATTGAAGCAATGACATTTGGAAAAGTACCTTAAGGCTCAATGGGGATTTTCACATACATCATTTCATTTGCTTATCACAAACATACTTTAATGTCTCATTTCCTAGATGGTCCAGAACCAAGATCCAAAGCGGCCAAGGGAATTCATGCCAGACCTTAAAGAGATTCAGAGATGTACTTGGACCCGATTCTCATGACCAAAACATCAGGTCAAAATCCCCAGTGGATCCATCACAGTACCTAGCAGGATAGAGGGCTGGCATGCAGCCGGCATAGCCCTACATTAAAACTCAGTGAGTTGATATTCAGAAAGGAGTGTGTAAGTAAACTCCAGAGCCATGAACAAAAACTGTGTAGCAGTATAATGAAACAATTCTGTGATCCTTTGTCAGTGAAGGCCACGGCAGAGGATGAATGGGTGCTCACTTGGTTTCCTGTGCTTTCCTCAGGGCAAGGTTCCACATTCTGAGCAGCTGCCACAGTTTCAGGGCTTCTTTCTCTGCCTTTTGCTTTCATTAATCACCCCTTTCATACTTCATATTGCTAATTGCCTTCCAAATGGGTTGTTTCTGGGTAGTAACCTTAGGAGAGTAGGTTTGTGTGCCTCTGGAGCATCTTAAATACAATGTTACATAGCTACAACTAAATGAGACATGGTCCCCAGAAGGCACAAGACACAGGGAGGGTGTTGCTTATCTCTAGGCAAGGATCCATCACTGAATTTCCTGTGCTCAGAAATAGCCCTTGTCTGTACTGTCCAACAGGTAGCCGTGTGGCTATTGAATGTTTTGAATGTGGGTTAAAGAAACTTGGAATTAAAATTTTAACTTTATTAAATTCGAGTTAATTTAAACTTGTGCATAAATAGGCACTTGTGTTTGACGGTATATCAATCACTTTTCTTGTGGCCATGACAAAATATCTGATAAAAGCTCCTTGAGTGGCTAAAGAGATGGTTCAGTGGTTAAGAACATGCACTGCTTTTGCAGAGAACCTGGCACCCACATTGGGCAGCTCATAGATACCTGTGAGTCCAACTCCAGAGATCTGATGCCCCTTTTTGGTCCCCATGGACACCTGCATTCATGTGCATATACTCCCCCTACACACACACGCATGCATGCACGCATACACACAATTTTTTAAAAATTATGTGTACTTCCTTACAGAAGTAAGGAAGGGTTTGTTTAAGCTCAAATTTGATAATACAGTCCATGACGGTGGGGCAGTCATGGTAGCAGGAACTTGAGGCAGCTGGTGACATCACATGTGCAGTTAGGAAACAGAGAGGTGAATGCTGTTGCTAAGCTCACTTGCTCCTAGTCCAAGGGGTGGTATCACCTGTGTTTTGGATGGATCTTCCCAGCTCAACTAACCCAATCTAAAATATCCCTCACAGATGTGCTCAGAAGTTTGTCTCCTAGGTAACTCTAAATCCCATAAAATAACAATATCACCCATCACAGGTGGTTACCATATTGGACGGTATAGCCCAAGAATAATAAAAAAAACTCAGGGGACTAGAGAGATGGCTCAGTGGTTAAGAGCACTGGCTTGTCTTGCAGAGAACCTGGGTCTGATTCCCAGCACCCACATGGCAGATAACAGCTGTTTGTAACTCCAGTTCCAGGAGAATCCAATGCCCTCTTCTGACCTCCATGGGCATTGCATGACACAGGTGTACTTATGTACATGCAGGTAATACACTCATGCACATAAAAATTTAAATAATAAAATAACAAATAAAGTAGTTTTTAAAGGTTTAGGATTCAGCAGAATGAAGTTTGAATCTTTATTCTGTCACTCCTATTTACATGGCCCTGGACATGGTAGTTCAGCTATCTGAGCTTGGATTTTCTTTCTTATAAAATGGGTTGCAGAATTTCTTTTTCTTATAATTGTCGTAGTGATTTAATAGGACTTAGAATGTTTACTGTCTAGAATAATGCCAGGCTCATAAAATGGAAATCCATCAGTAGTGATCAATTTTGCACACCCTTCGGTACGGATGAGGAGAGCTAAAGCACGTATTGCAGATTGGAAACCGGGGAGTAACTGTTCCTTCTTAGGAGTTTTCATGGGTAGAAGTGATCCAAGACCAGCGTATCTGGGATTACCCTTCTTGTACTACCCTTGTTCCTATTGATATAGGGAGACAGACTTACAGGGAATCTTCAACAGCTTGGAATATGTTGTTGAAGAACCTGCAGTGGCCATGAATGTATTTCTGAGGACCACAATTTTTGTTCTCACATCCTTGAACATGCTTTACGCAGGATTCTGGACCTTCCAGAAGGTATATTCCAGGTCTGGGTCTTCATGCTTTTCCTCTACCGGGATGCTGTTGTAGACCCACAATAACACCCTGTTGTCTAGCTTACCAATTTCCTCTCCTTTTAGCCCTGTTTTTGGGGGTACAGTGAACTTTACTGATGGTATTCAAAAGAGTAGGGATCTCTAAACCCTTCTCCTCCTGAGGATCTGGGATGGAAATTGTGAGGAGAGATACTCATTGTGTTGGGGGCTGAGTTGGGGCAGGGACTCCCCAGCCAATGATAACTCTCTTTTCCTCTCATGTTCTTGCTCAGTTCAGGGCTTCTGACTCCTTGGAAGCCTTGTGGACCATGAGATCCACCATCCTGTTGCTGTAGCCAAATTCATTGCCATATTAGGAAATGAGCTTGATAAAGTGGTCATTGAGGGTAATGCTAGCCCTCGCATCAAAGTTGGAAGAGTGGGTGTTAAAGTTGCAGGAGACAACCTGGTCCTCAGTGTAGCCTGGGATGCCTGTTAGGGGGATCATTGGTGCCTGCTTCACCACCTTCTTAACGTCATCATTTTGGTAACTTTCTCCAGCCTGCAGGTCAGATCCATGATAGACACATTAGGGATAGGAACACAGAAGGCCATGCCAACCTTGAACGAGCATCTCATTCATCTCTGGGATGACATTGCCTAGCCTTGGCAGCACCAGTGCATGCAGAGATGATGTTCTGGGCAGCCCCATGACCATTATGCCACAGTTTCCTGGAGGAGTGGTTTACAATCTTCTGGGTGGTAGTGACAGCATGGACTATGGTCATGAGTCCCTTAACAATGCTGAAGTTGTCATGGATGACCTTTTCAGGGGTCTAAGAAGCTGGTGGTAGAAGAGGCATTGTTGATGATCTTTAGTGAGTTGTCATACTTCTCATGGTTCACACCATCATAGCTATGGGGGCATCAACAGAAGAGGCAGAGATGATGACCCTTTTGGTTCCACTCTCCAAGTAAACCCTGACTTTCTCATAGTGAAGACTCCAATAGACTCTATAACACATGCTGCACCAGCATCACCACCCCAATTGATGCTGCTGGGCTCTTGCTTCTGAAAGATGGAAGTGACCTTCCCATTGATGATAAGTTTCCCATTCATAGCCTTGTCTGTGTTGTGGAACTTGCAGTGAGAGGAATCATACTGGAACATGTAGACCATGCAGTTGAGGTCAATGAAGGGGTCATTAATGGCAACAATATCCACTTTGCCAGAGTTGAAGGTAGCCCTGGTGACCAGGCACCCAATATGGTCAAATTTGTTTATTCTGACATTCACTATTGTGTCTCAGGGATGAGGCTGGCAGTGTGTGAGATGTAGCAGTCTCTGGAATGGGGAGGAGTAGTGAACCATTTTAGTCCTTTTTAAAAGTCAGTATTAACTTAACCTTGGAAGTCTTCAGTCTTTATCAACTTCTCTGTAATTCTTGAACCAGCCCTGGTTGTAGCACCTTTGAGATATCTATGTGGCTGACTTCCTATTCAAGATCTTTGCATTTCTAGAAATTCTCACAGCCTAGTACAGATCCTTTTTGTAACAGGACTTATAACTGTTTGAAAAGACATTATAATGACTACAATCAAGATGGTGGTAATGATGATGGTGATGATGATGGTGGTGGTGGTGGTGATGGTGATGACGACCATAATGATGGCAATGATGGTGGTGGTGGTGATAATGACAATAATGACTGCAATGATGGTAGTGGTGGTGGTGATGATGCTGATGATAGATAATGGTGGTGCTGATGGTGATGGTAATGAATGCCCTTCCCAATTCCTAGGCACTTATCACTTGGACAGCTGCAGTGGAATGATTTACAACCACTTGGTATTTTCCAGCAGGAGGCTAAAAATTGTCACATACTATGGAATACCAGTCGCAGAGCTGCTCACAGAAAACTGCCATTGGTGACTTTCTGAAGACTTGCCTGCCTTCCGCCAACTTTACATACTCTCTAATGAAGGGCTCAGCTGGTCCTATGGCAAGTTTACCTTGCTGTAAACAACAGGGAGTGAAAGACATTGAAATCAGGGCTGAGTTAGAAAAAAATGTGTACTGGTGGATTTTATGCACAGTGAAATCTGTCCACACCTCCACTGAGCTTCAGGGCTTTTCCCCTCTCATATTTTCTTTCTTATCTATCACACATTAGATCACTTAGCAAATATTCATTCTATTGCTTCATGTGCTACGACATGTGCTTAAATGCTAGGGATACTCGTTTAGAAAAATACCCAGTCACTGCCCCAGGAGACCTCATAGTATAAAGGGCAGGAGGAAGTATTTGCTATGCAATGTAATAAATACTGTGATAGACTGAACCTGGGGTTCTGGAGGGATTTAGAAGCAGAAGGGAGAGTAATTTCATGCTGTTTGAGGGGACTGAGGAAGCCTACACAAAGTGGGAGCAGGTGGGCTGTGCCTCTAAGAATCACAAGACCGAGAAGTTTGGGAGTGAAGCCCAGCCAGAAGAAATAGCTTGTGCAAAGGGCTGGGGGCATGAAAGGAAGTCATGATGTTAGTTTGTGTCTGCTTGGTGAGGCTGGTTGAAGTACTCAGTTATCTAAGCAAACACTCATTTAATTGCTATCCTGAAAGTAGTCTGTAGATATGATCAATGCCTTTAATCAGTCCATTTTAAGTGAAGGAGATAGTTTTTAAGGTGTGTAGGACTTCTTCAATCAGCTGAAGGATTTAAGTGAAAACTCAAGATTTCTGGACCTGAAGGAATTTTGCCTCAAGGCTGCAGCATAAAATTCTGCTGAATTTCCTAGTTTTTAATCTGTTTTATGGACTTCAAATTTGCAGCCTTCACCATCAAGAATAGATTACTGAAAAATGAAATGTTGTGGTGTGTGTGTGTGTGTGTGTGTGTGTGTGTCTTCTTGATCCTGTTTCTCTAGAGAAACCCAATCCAATGTGGAGGCAGTGTACATGGGAGTAGAAAATGCTTCTGGGTGATTGAAGAACAGGAAGAGGGTTGGAAACAGGAAGAGGAGGATAGAGCTTGTGAAGAAAGAGGAAGAAGAGCAGGAGCCATGGAAGAAGTGGGTAAGAGTTTATTTCAGTGTGGTTTCCAAATAGCATCTTAATGTTTAAGGGGTGATCTTTCACTTTCATTGTCTATTTGACTTGACTTTGGAATCATCTAGGAGACATACCTCAGGGAACATCTGTGAGAGAATTTCCAGAGAAATGTAAGACCCATTCTGAATGTGGAAGGCACCATCCCGTGGGCTTAAGTCCTAGACTGTATAAAGATGAGAAAGTGAATTGAACATCAGCATTCATCTCTCTCTGCTTCCTGACTGCAGATGCAATGTGACTGGTTGATTCACACTCCTGCAACCATCCTTCCCCACCACAAAGGAGAGTGTCCTCAAGCTATGATCCAAAAACACACTCTTCTTTAAAAAAGTAAGTTTCTTTTGTCAAATATTTTACCACAGCTATGCTATTTACTCCATGTGCAACTTGGATGAATCTTCTAAGATAACCAAACCTTGACTTCTTCATCTGTAACATGGGAGGAAGAGAGTCCACACCTTAGTGAAAATAAAATAAAAGAACACCCGCTGAGTTGTGCTGAGCATGCCTCTCGTGCTCCTCAACCTCTCTGTGCTCCAGGAATTGAACTCCCAGGCCACATCTTCCTATGGCTACCTTTCTTTCTGGTTTCCCATTGTATTTGATTCATGAGAGACCTGGGGGTGTTGGGCAGTGGTCATTTCTACCCTGTTCCCTCCTCACACCACCCTGAGTTTCTGGGGTATAATTTTTCACCAGAAGCTATGATTCTGAGGGGCAGCCCCATCCTAAGGCTCCAGCTACTCTGTGATTTCTCTGCACCCTTTCAGAGGGAGTGGTTAAATGGCTTCTCTCTCTTGCTAACTTGGGATGCTTCATAGCCCCTAACCTAGCCCATGTCCAAACTCTTCAATTACCATTTTGACATCTACCTGCCATAGACTAACACTCCAATACATGCTATTCCTGGTTAGCTATTATAACGGTCGGGAAAACCAAGATTCAGAGAGGCCACATGGATTTGTACAACGTCACTCGAATAGTTTTCACTTAGTGAGAACCCTGTGCATGGGAACTAGTTCACACAACACTGTAAACTTCACCAGACATTATTATGATGATATCCCAGTTAGAAAATGGAGTCAAAGAAGTTTACACTTGTCCAAGTTTGCATAGCTAGTCAAGGACAGACCTTGGATTTTGTGTGTACATATGTGTGTGCATGCACATCTATGTGCGTGCAGGTGTGCAGCATGTGCACATGGAGGCTAGGGCTCAACCTTGGGAATTGTTCCTTAGGAACCACATACCAGCTTTTATGAAACAGGGCCTCTCATTGGCCTGGAGCTCACCGATTTGGCTAGGCTGGCTGGCCAGTGAGCTCCAGAGACCTTCCTGTCTCCACACCCTCAGTTCTGGGATTACAAGTGTATGACACTGTACTGTTTTTCATGTGGTTTCTGGGGTATCAAACTCACGTCCTCATGCTTACACATTGAGCACTATTTGGACTGAGCCATCTCTTCAACCCCAGCCCCTGGATTTAAACGTAGGATTTGGGGCTTGCAGCATTCTGTGGGGATGCCACCTGTTTCTCTGTCCAACCCTCAAATCCCATAGCCAGTGCTCCACCTTATGATTTCCAAGGTCTTATTTAATTGGTCAAGACATACCTGTTTCTTGTCATAGTCACCCTCATCGTCTTAGAGATACAGTCAGACTTCAATTTCATCTGTCTGCAGGAGTAAAGAGGGATTGAGGTTTGGAGGGGATGGACCGATCTCAATCAAATCTGTAATTTATTGCCATAAGCCCCAGAGTCAAATCAGGGCATTGTCTCCACCTCTGCCAGAAAGCCTCCCCTATTTGCCCTCAGTCACTTTGGACTCAAGAATGTATTTGTCAGGCAGTCAGAGATGTCAGCTCCCCAGAATTGAAGCTCACAAGGCAAATCCTCTGGTGTCCTCTGCTGAATTGCTGACAGCCTTAGACGACAGTCTTGGGAAGTGGGCTTCTCATGCAATGTGGCCTGGGTCAATGCTGTACCATCACCATTTACAGCACATAAGGCTGGGAAGTTGGCCATCCTTCATACCTCCCCCAGCTTGCCAAGCTGCCTCCTCAGGACTTTGCAGCGTATTCTTCCAGACAGGGGGTAGGTTTCACACTCAGAATTAAAAAGTGCTTGTTCTAGCCTCTGATTTGAAACTTCTTTGTATCAGAATTATTGATATTTGTTGAACTGTACCCTCATAAGTGTTTAATGTCAGAATAATAGGACTTTGAGTTTCAGCAGCTTAGTTTTATTTCAATTTCTTCTTTTTCTTACTGTATCCTAGAACAAGAATTATTGGATGTTGTATCCGAAATGAAGTCAGGATACTATGATCCCATGCTTATAATTTCATATCTTTGTGTTGATTTTGCTCCTATTATAAGCAAGATTAGTATATAAGATTATAAGCTATAAGATTAGGAGATTTATGGAATGATTTCATCAAACGTTATTTATCATTATTTCTGGATAGGAGAATTTGAGGCAACTTCACATTCTTTCCTTGCAATTTTCTGAATTAAGTGTTTTATGACAGTCAAATATCATTTCTACCAAGATAATTGTAATTCTCTTATGAAAGAGAAGGAGAAATAAAAGACCCAGAACGGAAATGATATTCAACCATAAGTCTGTATAATACCAATGAGGAAATGAGGACTCAGAACAGTGGATTTCCTGGTGGCTACACAGCGTTTGATTGTTGAAGCAGGGCTAGAACCAAGTTGTAGAGTTCAGTGTGGTTTCCTCTGAACATTCATTCATTCACTCAGCAAAAGTTTATTGAATGTATCCTTGGAAATGAGATGAGCCCTCTGCCATCCCTCCCACAAAGAAAGGGTTTCACCAGGCTTCTTTTGCCATCTTTGAAATTGTATCGACCACATGGATTTGTGTGAGCATAGAAAATAGAGAATGGGTCCAGAGGTCATTGGTAAGATAACAACATGAGGAGATTCATGGATGTGAGTGAGAATCTGAGCCACTTGTCCAGCACTGAATGGTTAGCACGTGACTCAAAGAAAGACTAGAAGCAGTGGTGAGCACTGGAGAAGGAGCTGGGCTGAAGAGGTAGACTTGAGCAAGCTAGAATTAAAACGATTTGGAACCTTCATGGAATCCAGGTTGTCGGGACTCAGGTTTGCTTTGCTTAGCGGGGGACCTCCTGGCTTCAGGGCAGAGGGTCTGATCGGTGACAGAGTCATAAACTCTGGGACCTGTGTCTTCCCAACAGGACAATTTATTTTAAAATTCAGATGGTTTTTATACATCCCAAGGAACTAGCAGTCACGTGGGATATGGCAGTCACATACAAAGATTTAGGGTACAAAGAAACAGGACATTTAGTCTGTTAGTTGGCACCAGAAGGATTCTTAAACTTTTACTCAAGGTTATCAATGCCCATCCAGTAATTTATTGGCCACAGTGTTTTCTTTCTTAGGGCTAAAAGCATGGTAAACTTTTAGCTTTTAGCTCAGGAGTAAACCTTTAACCTGGCCTAATCTCTTAGCCAGGGATAGCTGAGTTATTTGTTCAGGACAAGGAGATGAGCTAAGGGTTGTTGACCAAGACACTTTCCCACAGAGCAGGGAGCCTGCACTTTTATGACTGGGACCCTTCCTCCTGCCAGTCTAGCAGTGTTCTGCAAGACAGGGATTATCAGAGCCACTGTTTTCAGTGCCCCTCCTTTTAGCAGAGAATGCAGCCTGGACCTATAAGTTTTAGGCTCACCTCACCCTAGGGCCTGGCATCCTGGTTTCTTACACAGGTGACCCAGGGACTTTGTCTTCCCTATTCACCACATGACAGACACCTCTTAGCTCTGTATAATGTGAATGGAAGAGTCCAAATTACATTCCTTCCAGGAAACTTTCTCCAACTACCTCCCCACTCAATACCAAAATGGATCTGGGCTTCATTTCTATTTTTTAAACTTTTCCCTACTTACGGAAGCATCTGTGGCAATCAGTCTGGTAGAAAAGATAATTTAAAAATTTTTTTAAATTTAATTTTTGTGTATTTCATACAGAACATCTCAAACAATCTTAATCATCTTTTTACCCCCGTCTCCACCAGCACCCTCCCATAGCCCCCTCCCCCTACTGGAGCCCATATACTTTGTCATCTCTGTTAAGGCCCACTGTGTCAAGTCAGTGTCCCCAGATGTTCCCCAGTGCAAGTCCATCCACTGAGGCCTAGTGAACCTATCTAGAGTCCCTTGTTTTAGGAAGATCAGCTCTTCTTCACCTAGAAGCAATCAGTTGCCAATATTTCATCTGATAAGATTGGGGTCTACTGTTCATTTCCCCAGTTCTATGCTGGGTTTTTGTCTGCCTGAGTCTGCATGGGGTTTTAACATGACATATCCTTCACTATATCATGGGCTTTAGAAAGGGAAGCTGTATGACATTTTCATCTATGAATTACCCAGGAACATCTGGCACACAGTAGGTACTCAATAAAGCTTTGGTTCAGTAACACCTGTTAAGCTCCTTTGGTTCCAGATACCATCAGAGGCTCTCCTCTGGTGGTATAAACTTATTCATGATAGCTAGATATTGCAAGCAATTCAAATGTCCACCAGCTGATGAACACATGAGTAATATTACATCCAGAGGCTCTGATACTACTTTAATGAGAGAAAAACTATCACACACACACACACACACACACACACACACACACACACACACACAAGTGAATGTCAAAAACCTATGCCAGGCAAAATAAAACAAACACAAGAGAGTACATACTCATGATTCTGTTTATATGAAAGTCTATAAAAGGCAAGTATCATCTGAAATGACAGGCACCAGATGGGTAGTTGACTGAGGCTGAGGCAGGGGTTAAGTGGGAAGGGCTAGACAAGAACAAAGAACAGGGTGGTGGGTGGGGGTGGAGGTGGGAGTGTGTGAGAATGGTGGTGTTGATTTCAGCTATGTGTCTCAATTTCTGTGGAGGTTCCACAGGTAGATAAAAGGACAAATATCAATGAATGATGCAGTTAAATGTACTTTAAAATATCTGTTTCATGTTCATTATAATTCAATAAAGAATGATTCTAAGGCCACAGACTTCACAAGAATCCCCCACTAGAAGACTGCTATATTGTAAGACTGTTCTTTCTTAGTGGGCTCTGCTACTTTAAAAATGATGCCTTTGCGCCGGGTGTGGTGGCACATGCCTTTAATCCTAGCACTTGGGAGGCAGAGGCAGGTGGACCTCTGTGAGTTCATGGCCAGCCTGGTCTACTCGTCCTCTTTTTTTTTTTTTTTTTTTTTTTTTTTTTAAAAAAAAAAAAAAAAAAAAAAAAAAAAAAAAAAAAAAAAAAAAAAAAAAAAGATGCCTTTGCAAGGAAAGGAATCACAATCACATTAGATGCCCATCAACAGAAAAATGGATGATAAGAATATGGCATGTATATTGTGGTGGTTTGAATGAGAATGAGAATGTCCCCCATATGCTCCAAGTATTTGGACATTTTGTCTCCAGTTGGTGGTGCTGTTTTGGGAGGTTTTAGGCGTGACCATGCTAGAGGGAGCACATCACTGGGGGTGGGCTTTGAAAGTTCTTAAGCCTTGTCAGGTCACCAGTCACTCTGTTTCCTGTGCCCCGCTTGAAGATGTGAACTCTCTGCTTTCTGCTCGGGCCACCTCCTGCCATGCTTCCCCACTGTGAAGGAGTCTTATCCCTCTGGAACCATAAGGTCAAATAAACACTTCCTTCTATACATTCCCTTGGTCATGGCATTTTATTGCAGCAACAGAGAAGTAACCAATACATACATACAGTGGAATTTACTCAGCTATTAAGAAAAATGAAGCTATGAAATTTGTAGGCAAATGCATGTAACTGGTAAGTGGAGTGACCTAGTCTAGAGAAACAAACCACACATTCTCTCTCATATGTGGATACTAACTCTGAGTGTTTGTATGTATTTCAACAAGGGTTATAATAATGGGTATAGACTATAAAATTAGGAGACCATGAGAGAGAATAAGAAGTATTGAGGGGTTGGGCAAAAGGTCATGTGACATGGAAGTGGAAAGGAGGCTACTGGGAGAGGGAAGGAGATAGGAAAAAAGAAGGAAGAGAAACAAAAAAAACAAATTGTTTGAACAATTTCATAATGTAATGAAATCTAATTCTTTATAAGCTAATGAAAATGATTCTGCTGATTTCCTACAGATTGATCAAGCTCTAACTTTAAAAATCCTATTGGATATAATAATGATAATAATAATAATAATAACAACAAGGAGTAGGAAACAGAGTGGATAGGAAATGGGACTAGTGGCTCACTTCCTTCAGGGAGGCTCCACCTCGAGTGAAGTTTCCATAACCTTCCAGAACAGCACCAACACCCAGGGACCAAGTATTCAAACTCATGAGCCTACTGGGGACATTTCACATTCAAGTCACAACAAAAGGAGTTTAAAAGAATGGAAAATTCATGAGCTATGCAGAGCAAGGTACACAGCAGCCTTCACATTCTGTACCTGACAGCCAATGCCACGCTTAAGTATAAGGCTCATATGGCTGGGAGTGAAAAGAGTGCTTTTAACTGTTTCTGTGATGGTTAGTCTAGATTACCAGCATGATTGGACCAAGAAGCATTTAGGAGATTAGTAAAACCCACCTCCAAGTGTCTATGAGGGTCATTTGAGAAAGGATTGACTAAGGGGGTGATTCATCCTAAATGTGGGCAATGCCAAGCCATATGCTGGTGGCCCAGATGGAATAAAAATAAAAAGTGGAGGGGGGAGAAGGCCACTACTGAAAGTATTCTCATTCTCTCTCTCTCTCTCTCTCTCTCTCTCTCTCTCTCTCTCTCCCCCTCTCCCTCTCCCTCTCCCTCTCCCTCTCCCTCTCTCTTCTCTCTTTCTGTGTCCTCCTCCTTACTGATCATTATGATGTGAACCTTTCTATTCTATTATGCCCTCATTACTCTGATGGACCAAAATCCCTAAAACCATGAGCCAAAATATTCTCTTTTAAGTGGTTTTTCTCAAGTATTTGGTCACAAAGCTGAAAAGGTAACCAGAATATTAACTCTCTCTTATTCACTTTAATTTGTGCCAATCAAATCTATCAAATCTGTCAGATTAGCAAAATGACAGTTGGGTAATGAATAATGGGCTAATAACCCTTCTGGTTCTCAAAGGTGAACAAGATAAAGGAGACTGGGGATGACACCAGCTGTCTGGAAAGAAATTGGAATAACCTTGTGTCCTCCAAGAACCCCTGTGTTCTCCATTTGCTGAGAAACGGAACTCCTGGAACTAACAGGGCACCCCATGTGGTCAGGCTGGTCCTGAGCGCAGAGGTGACCATTATCCCCTGAGGCCAAGGATCTGTAACATTTCCATGTTATTCACTGCTTGGTACAGGCGCAGTGAACTCAGTGGGGACAGATGTATGCTCAAAGACAGAGGATATGTCATTTGGTAGAGACCTAGACCCTCAGTCTCATGCTTTGGTGAAGGTTTCATCAACCATCATAAGGAGCAAGTGGTGGAAGAAAAGTCATCCTGGGAAGTCAGAGTTGAGCCCATGGCAGAATACTGGATGTTTGAACTCTGTATCTACAGTCCTGATATGGTTCAAGTCTAGAAAGGATCTTTAGGCTCAAGCCTGGTGGTGTGAGGGTGACTCTGTCCTCTGTTCCTCCATCTGTGTTATCTAAGTTGGACATCGAGAGTGCTTAGCAGAAGGGTTCACAGTGAAAACTAGATCTGAGTTTGCTCTGATTGTCATGATCACAGGAATTATTTCAAGTCCACTGTGGAGCTTTATATTTTGAAGTTCAAGATGTATCTTATAATAGTTGTATAAATCTCTTGCAAATTTAAAATTGCCTTAAAAAGCTTATTTAGAAGTAAATATATTCATTGAATGTGGTCATAAAACTCTCACTAGTGTTTAAAAAATTTCTCAATTTAAAAACCTCGATATTTGGCTTGGGAAATATCTCAGTGGGTAAAGCGTTTGCCCTCTGTTGCACAGAACTGTCCTCCAGCAGACAGACCATGGGCACATGCCACCTTTCCAAGGCTGGTTGCACCTGCTTGCCTAGGATCATCACATCTAAGCTTATTGACTGTTACACTGCACAGAAAAGGAGGTTAGGGAGAGCCAGCCACACCTTCCAACCAACCATCTGGGCCTGGTTACATGAGGGGGCGGAGTGAAGAGTATATAAACTGGGGAGGCAGAGGGGAGGCTCTCTCACCGTTTTGTGCTACTGTGGAGAAGTCCCTATCCATGCTTGGATGAAGACTTTCCAGTGTGGCTTTAGGAGGGAAGCATCAACACTCCTGAAAGTAAACCCTCACCCATTGCTCTGTAAGTAAGCCCAGTAAGCTCACTGGTTTCCCAGCCTGCAGTTTGGTGAAATTGTACCTCATTTTGTCACAGGGACCAAGAGAGGAGGTTGCAGACATTGTTTGAGCCTCCCAGCAGGAATTTTAGTAATACCCTGCAAGTGTGAGGAGCAGAGTTCAGATCCCCAGAACCCACATAAAAAGCCAGGTGAGTGTGGTGGCCAGCCTGTAATCCAAGGTGGAGACGGGATCCCAGAACAAGGTGACTGGTTAGAGTAGGCAAAATGGAGCGCTCCAAGTTCAACAAAAGGCCCTGCCTCAATATATCAGGTGGTGAATGATCAAGGAAGACATGCCTGACCTCAGCCTGGGACTTGCACACATTTTTACGCACCTATGCACATGAACCTGCACACATATATGGGCCCCCACACATAAGAACAAGCATACACACATGTGCATATATCACACACATATATATGAAAGAAAATAGCCAATATTGTTCTTATAGTGGAATCAAAGTAATTGGGTATTTAGGAACCTCAATATTTTGCTGTAGGTGAGGGTACAATGATAGTTTCAAATGAAGCCAGATGCCCACCGGACGAGCTGCACTGGCCTTCCCTTCACATGCCCTTACCACCGAAACCCTTTACACATGCTCTTCTTTTGACTTCATTGTTCTTTTATCCCCACTTATTTAATGCCTCATTAAATTTCCAGCTTAATATCATTTCCTCTTGAAAGTCTTCCCTGAATTTCCCCCGTAGGTCAAAACATACCAGTATCCTTTGCCGTTGTTACAGTCGTTTGTATTATACACACATTGGATTACTATCTATGCATTTATTCCAACAGACCCTGTGCTTCATGGGTGGAAGGGACCATGTCTTTTTTTAGTTATTGCATTATCTCTACAAGGCAGTATGGTTGTACTCATAGTAGGAGCAGAATAAATACCCTTTCTAAGAATGAACAGACAGTTGAATGAGTTTTGAACACACCATGCATGGAAACTTTGATATTTGCATTTGAATGATAACTTTTATTCATTTCTCTTGAATTTCACTGCAACCTAAGCTTCATGAGGGCAAAGTTCTTGTCTGCTTTGACATTTTTCAATTCAGAACTGGTCATGTTTTATATCATATTATATTCATCCCCGAGCCTGCCACACCATGCCTCTACTGCTTTTGAGAGTGACAAGAGCAGGTATTCTATTCTGATCTCTTATGTTATGATGAGTCGTAAATTCACAGTCAAAGCTCAGATTTGGTTCTCTGAGCTTAAGCTTAGCTCATCATCTGGCTGTTGGACATGGCCACTTGGCTTCCCACAGACAATTTAACTTGCAGTCTAAAAGCTGGTCTTACTATCCTGCTAAATCCTTATGGTGCTTACTCAGTGCACGAATCAGTCAATGGATGCATGCTTCTCTAGTTGACAGGGATCACCCTCACTGCATTCCAAGTGATTGATAAGAAAGCATTATCCTCCCCCTGCCTTATATCATCACAGAGCAGAGGCAATGGGTGTCAGGCAGAACAGAGTATAAAAAGAATGTGCACTGAGGATCAGCTGATCTGAGCTCAGGGTCTAACTGCAGGCAACGCTTAGCAGAAGGAGTAAACGGAAAAAGAGGCTGTGAAGCCGCATACTTGACATTCAGACCTTTCACATAACTGTTTCATTATAGATAATGAATCTGTGCAGTGAGCCTCGCCATAACATTTTAACAACGAGAAAATGTAGACTCAGGGAGGAGAAATCGCTTAATCAAGGTCACCCCACTGTTAAGTAGTGGGTAGAGATTAGAACCCAGCTCTTTCTGCCCTCAAAATGTAGTTCCTTCCTTTATTCTACCCTGGCTATGTGACCTTCCACAAAATCCTTACTCTAATGCTTTACTTCCTCACCAGTAACTCAGAGGATTACTGTTTGGGCTTCCATTGGCTGCCCTGAGGAACCATTGTTAATGCATAATAAGGTGGTATATAAATACTGGTTATTACTGAACTCAGTATCCACAAACAGGTAGGGCAGAAGGCATAAATTCTTTTGTTGGTCTGTTTAAGATACATGAGAGCTCTTATTATTCCTGAGAGAGTTATCACAGCTGGAAAAGCTGCAATACAATTTGTCCAAACATAAAAGGGGCGGGGAGGGGTGCAGAACAAAACTAATAAGGTGGTATATAAATACTGGTTATTACTGAACTCAGTATCCACAAACAGGTAGGGCAGAAGGCATAAATTCTTTTGTTGGTCTGTTTAAGATACATGAGAGCTCTTATTATTCCTGAGAGAGTTATCACAGCTGGAAAAGCTGCAATACAATTTGTCCAAACATAAAAGGGGCGGGGAGGGGTGCAGAACAAAACAGTGATCTCTCTCTCTCTCTCTCTCTCTCTCTCTCTCTCTCTCTCCCTCCCCCCCCCCCCCCCCCCACCCCCCCCCCTTCTCCCCCCGCCACTATTTTTTTTTACTTAAAAACATAACTATTTCCCCCCCCCGTCTCTCCAGCCTAATCTTAATTTTTACTAAAATACAATTTCAGATTAGATTGCTTTCTTTTGGTTGAGGTCTGAGCAGTTATAGCCCAGCTGTTTGGAGCAAGAGCAAAGCAGTTAAATACTGCTCTGCAACCTGGCCCTCTGCCAGCTGCCAGCATGCAGCTCTGCAGCCTTTGCTCAGGGGAGCATTGTTCCTATTCACTCATTACTCATTTCCCTGGAGCGTCCCCAGTTTCACAAGCTCAGCCTTTCTCTGGGCAGACATTTGATTCCACAAGAACAGGTTGTTCAACTCTCTGTATTGCCACCTGTAGAAATAGACAATCATACCCACAAGGTTAGCAGTAAGTATGGAATTCTGGGTCATCCTGAGTGATGATGATTTGTCCTACTGACAAACCCCCTCCCAATCTTGACTCAGCTCCTCTGCTGAGATTTGCTGCCAGGCAAGTGTCATGTATGATGAGATCAGATGTTAGTGTTCACAGTGCTCCAAAAGCCGGTCTGTGTTCACAGCAGAGGGAAGAAAAGAAGGTGATTGATAAACACTAAGGGCACAAAGTAAAGCTACAGTGTCTGCCCTCGGTGATGCTGCAATATGCAGAGACAGATACACGATGAATCAAAGTATCAGCAAATACTCATAAGGTGGGGGAGCTGGGAAGTGGCTCAGTTGGTAAAGTGCTTGCCACACTAGCATGAAGGCCCGAGTTCAAGCCTTAAAACACATGTAAAGAGTCAAATACGGTGGCATGTGCTTGTATTTCCTGTGCTGGAAAGGCAGAGATAGCAGATCACTGTGGCTCACTGACTGTAGTTCGGGGGAGTCTCAGGTCTCACTGGGAGACCTTGCCTTATAAAACTAGCTGGATGGCTCCTGAGGAAGAGTACCAAGGTTGACATCTGTCCTCCACACACACTTGCACATACATGGACACACACACAAATACATATACACACACATACATAGAAATACAAGGTATTTATGTATCAAGCAATTGCTTTTAACTGTGTTAGATCATTTGCCACATGTAAACCTCACAACAACCCTATGAGGGAGGTCCTATTATTATCTTCTCTTTTACAGATGGGGAAACTGAGGCTAATTTGTCCAAGATCTCACAGAGAAGCAGAAAAACCAGTATATTAGACTTCCAGAGTTTGTGTTCTCAACTCCATACAACAAAATCACTCAGGGAATTAAAATATAGTTTAATATAATTGCTAAACGTTGTTCTAGGACAAAGGAACTTCAGGTAAGGTAGTCACTTGTGAAAAGATCCAAAGGTACCAAAGAGCTTCCACCCACAGGGTCCAAATCAGCTCATTGCACGCAGAACAGAGCATAACTTGGAGGAAGATAGAGGAGCAAGGAGGAGATGATGTTGGAAAAGTAGGCTCTTGTCAGGCCACAAAGATCCTGGAACAAATGCCAAGTTAGGACCTGGCGCTTTGACCTAGTAAGATGGGGACTCACTGGCATCCAGGGAGGGAGGGGTATAGGCAGCTCAAGCTGGAATAACCTCTCAGACAATGAAAAAGATGAAACTAAGGGGGAGCATGGAAGGAAAAATAAGGTTAAAAGAGGCCATGCTACGGGGTGACAAGGAGAGAAGGACTCACCACCCCCTGTGTCTCCTGCCTTTGGGAAAAAGTAAGCCCCTGAACATCCCCTCATGGTGAGGCCATCAGCCTTATTCCATTATCTTGGCATGATTGTTTATACCTGCTAATTTATAACTGCTTATAAATTAAAATTTAAGGATACAAAGGAATGAGACTTGATCAATGACACCAACAATGACATAACTTAGTGTGCCCTTCCAAAGCTGAAATGTCTAATGATAAAATCCATTTTCTAAACACTTGCAAAGGATAGGGAATCTCAGGGTTGAAAGAAGGTATGTGGGACACTTGAACTTGGCCGGCTTTAGGCAAACTACTCATCCTCCATGAGCAGTGAACTTCATGGCACCTGCTTGACCTCCTCACAGCTGTGAGAGAGACCTGGACATAGCCAATCAAAGCTTCATTTTCCCAACTGTGATTAGTCAAAGCACCCCCCTTTGTCCGTGTAAGCAACTAGGACCACTAAGGAGTTCTTCTATGAAAACTAACATATGGCTGCTGTGACAGAGAAGGATCCTGTTGGGTGCCAGCATTCTTGATATATAGAGAAATCAGGCAAAAATGAAGATGCATAAAGGAAAATGAGACTAAAGATGGCAAGTTGTAGATTTTTGAATTCACAGATAGAGATAAATATGAAGTTAGTCAGATCTCTGTGCAGCTGAGAATCTTCAACTTTTCTTTTTTAAATAATTTGTTGAGAATTTCATACATGCATATAAGGTGTTTCGATCAAATCCATGCCCACTCCCTCTCCTCCAACTCCTCCTATATTTCCCCATCACATTTTTCTGATAACTTCATGTACTTTTTCTCCTTTATTTATTATTTATTTATTTATTTATTTATTTATTATTTTTGGTCTTTTTTGAGACAGGGTCTCCCTGTAGCCCCAGGTGTCCTGGAACTCACTGTGTAGACCAGGCTGGTCTTGAACTCACAGAAATCTGCCTCCCAAGTGCTGGGATTAAAGACGTGCACCAACATGCCCAGCTATTTATTTTTATGGGGCTTTTGGCCATTCTAACATTCCCCCCTCTGAAGAGGTAACCCTAAAACCCTTTAAAGATTAGATACAAGCTCCCAAATACTTTCAACGTGCTTGGCCTTTGGAACGGAGTATGTTGTTAAGAGGCCCAAGGATATTTTGACTTTTAGCTAAGAAACTGGCTACTTTTCTTTGGGGTCTTTTTACCCTAACTGCCTAGCCAATTCCTACCTCCTATTCTTATCACACCATCCTCTGAAGAGGTTACCCAAATTGCCAATAGGGAATTCGGGACGCAGACCACTCTGGCTTCTTCCATGCTGAACAAGGATGCAGGGTGAGGCAATTGAAGTACCCCTTCAGTGGGTCTATCTAAAAGATTCCCTAATTGCATAACTCTTGTCTCTAAGAAGAAGAGAAAGTTCTTGAATGGTGAATAGGAGATGTGAAGGAGAAGTAAAGGCAAGAATAATTAGCATTACCAGTTCTAGACAGGGAACTAGAAAAAAGTCAGAACAGGGCAATTTCAAATGTTCATATGAGAGTCTACTGGAGAATCTTCAACTTTTCAGAAGAGAAATATCATTGCATCATTGGATCTTATTGGATCATTCTTGAGTCAATCACTGGGGCCATTGCATATAGTGATGGTCAGGTCTGAATGGCATGGCCCTCACCCTGGGCTTGGGTGTTGGTGGAAGGCAGCAATATTGGAATTGCATAGACTTCGGGTAGGGGTGAGTGGCTTTCAAGCAAAAGCAAAACCTTATTCTAGAAGAAAGAGAAATAGATGCCAGGCAGGAGGCAAATAATAAATGTGCTCTTTGACCTTTTCCAACACAAATATCAAAATTTCATCAACCGTTCAACACCCGTTAGTCCATGCACTGGGTCATTTAGAGAACAATTCCAGAAAGGTGAGAGGGTGCTCTGAGGAAATGAGGTAAAATGGCAAGTGGCCCTCTTCATCGTAATCTGTTGTCAACTCAATGTTCTTGTCACTCAGTCCCACCAAGAGATATGGAATCAGCTGAAAAAAGGGTTTGTTTCTAGAAGCCTGAGGCCTCTGCTTCTCACTCCTCATGGCTTTGTCCTCACATTAGCCTTCTTGAACTCAAACTGTTAGAGAGTTTTGGGTAATTAGAGGCTGTAAACAAGTGCTTATTAGCACTCTTGATGTACCCAGGGGGTGCCACAGTTACAGACTCAAGCCCAGGGTTTAAATAGCCAAGATTTCCTGAGTTCCCACCTTTAAGAATCCTTCTTTATAGACTATAAACACAATAAAATAAAGGTGCACAGAGACAACATGGTATTTGGTTAAACACTTTGTTCTTTTAGTTTGACCAACTTGAACTTTGATCACAGAGCTTCCACTTACTAGTTTGATATCTACAGGTAAATTTATTAATCTCTTGGAGCCTTGGTTTTTCTATTCATGAAATAAGGATCATCATCACCACCATTATCACTATCATCAGCACTATTCTTTGGCACATGATAGGTCTTCAATGAAATTTCTCTATGTGTCAGGCGAGGGGGATCAAATATTGGAAAACTGGGCTGCAGATTCCTCTCTGCTCTGTTATCATTACTGTTGTTGAACTTGGCATCCATAGCTTATATAAACACAGCCTCAATGTCTTCTTGTCAAGTCTGAGTTCCTTCCTCTATCTTTTCTCCTCAAATTATTCTGTATTAGTTACATGGGGCTGTTAGCACAAACCATTACTAACTAGGAAGCTTAAACCAAAGAAGCTTCTTAGTAATTTTTCTGTTTCTATGATAAAACACCATGACCAAGGCAACTTATAGAGGGAAGAATTTATTTGGCTTACAGTTTCAATGGGTAAGAAGAGCTCATAATGATGGAGGAGGCATGGTCGCAGGAAGTAGACAGGGCAGAAAGCCCAGCAATCACTTCTTCAAGCAGGCACAGGAAATAGAGAGACACTGGAAATAGAGCAAGGCTTACGAACTCTCAAAGCCCGCCCTCAGTGGCATGCTTCCTCCACTATGGCCACACCTCCTAAAGGACCCATGACCTTCCCCAAACAACACCATGAACTGGGACCAAGTATACAAATACTTGGAAACTATGAGGGACACTCATTCATGTCACCACATACCTTCACTGGTCTGAAAACCACAGGTGTAAACTCAAAGTATCGGCGACATTAACTCCTTTCTAAAGTGTTAGCTGCTAGGCTAGGCAGAGAGCTTTAGTGTAAACCCCTGCACATATGGTGGAGAAAGCAGCCATTGCTTAAGACACTAATGCATGTTCTAAGTTGTTCTTTCTTTTTGTTTCATTTAAAACTCTTTGGAGAAACTTATAGGAACAAGCCAAGGTCACCAAATTACTCTGACTCATTCTCTTTCATGAGTAAATGTAACTTGTTTTATCTTAAACAGAGCATGCCCAGAAGCATTCATGCCCACCACCTTTCCTTTTAGAACATATGTTTCATGACCTTGAACTAAGCATGCCCAGAAATGTCTCTTCCATCTTTTGTTTTGGAACATATGCTTTATGGTTGTCAACTGAGAATGCTCAGACTGTACCTATGCTTTTCTGCATGAATACACACAGGATTCTAGAATAACATCCGCAGACTTCCTTTGTTCAGAGACAGCATTGCTTTGTAAATAATTTCAGTCATATACAGAGAGCAAGGAACCAAAAATATAATTTCCTTCCCCTTGTGAGTAATATACCTTTGTGCATTCCTTTGTCTTCTGGTCGTGCTTACTGGCTTTCTAGTCACCAAGAGAACTTACCTTATTTCGTCATAGAAGCTCCTAAGAGAAATCCATTCATTCCTCTATCTTAACTTCTAGTGGTCACTGGAGGTCCTTGGTCCTCAGTGTGAGATGCATCACTTCAACCTTGGTTCCTGTCTTCTTGAGGCCTTGTTCCCTCCAGGTCGTGTGTGTCATCCTGTTCTGTCTGTCTAGCCTCCTCATATATTTCATTCCTATGAGAACAGATTTAGGTTCCATCCAGTGACCCAGGGCAATATCATCTCAAGATTCTATTTTATTACATCTACAAGACCCTTTCTTCAACAAAAGTCCCATTTATGGGTTCATTGGTCTAACATGTGGGGAAACCTTTTTGATAAAAACCATTTTTATTCACTATATATTCCAAACTTCTCTTTCCCACTTCAAAGACAATCTTCTCTACACTTACCTGTATCCCTACCTGCATATCATTCTCATGATGAAGGGTCCTCAAAGGCTTCTCATTTTCAACTTAAATGGTGTCCAACAATCTGGGTCTAAAGCTTTCCCAGAACAGGCCTGAGCTCCTCCCCTGCACACACCTGAGTGGAAGTTTCACACCACCCTCTCCCCATCCTTTCCTTACCCTTCCTCTTGGATTTTCCTTCCTTCCAATTTCCCTGAACTCCATATATGTCTTTTATCTCTGTAGAGCAAGTTACCAACAAAATAACCTCAAGGCATATAGCAGCACAGATTTATTATCTCATAGCTTCTGTAGATACAAGTCCAGGCACAGCCCAATTGAGTTTTCAGCTCAGAGTCTTACAAGGGTACCATCAAGGTGTGCACCACACTGTAAGTGTGGAAGTCAGCCTGGGGAAGAATCCACTCACAGGCTCTGTCAGGTGTTGGTAAAATTTATCTCCTTGTAGCTGTAGAACTGAAGGCCTCAACTTGTCACTGGCTTTCACTGTAAGTCACCAGCAGCTTCTAGAAGTGTACATAGTGTCCTGTCATGTCAGATTCCTGCACATGGCTCTCACTTTATCAAGCCAACAGAAAGGAACTCTCATGCCAGGGAGGACTCAATATCCACCTAAAAATTTTTAGAATGCAAAAATAATGGGTTTCATTATGCCATTTCCATGTATTTATATGATATATTTCACCCATACTCATCCTTTACTCTCTCTTGCCCTCCTCCTTCCATCCCAGGCTCCATCTTAAGAGTTTTCACCTGATTAAGTCAGGTCCACCCAGGATATGACATTTATTTAATTAAAATTTAAAGATTAGTTCCATAATTACATCTGTAAAGTCTTTACCTCTACTCTCCCTGATTACTAGGATACACAAAAAAGTCAACCTGGATTGCCAGGGACAGGGATGTGAACACCACAAATGTGGTGGCTTGGAACGAGCTTAGAGTCTGTCTGCCCTTTGTGCCTACTTGTACTTCAAAGAGTCTTTCAAATTAGTCCCCCATGAAGCCATTGTTCCTACCCAGATGGTTTATCTCTTCATAGTCCCTGGGAGCTTTGCTTACACTCATTTATGGCACTGAGTTGTTTGAGTGGCATCTTCAAAGTTTGGATTGAGGAGAAAGGTTGCTTGGGCTCATTTGACCCCTGTACCTACTAACCTTGTGACCCTGGGCTATTTAACTTTTCAAGGCTCAATAAAAATACATTCTTAGTGATATTATTTTGATTATTGTACATACTATTTCTTACTACAGTTAACAGTGTCTAGTTCATAGCAAGATCCTGTTTGGAAATCTTCCACGAGGACAGTTCCTGGAGGATAGAATAAAGGATTGACAGGTAGTGGAGGAAGAAATGATAGCAGCTGCCGATGACAATGTGCTATGATGGTTTGGACATCTTGTATGTGTTCTCTGAGGTTCATGTTCCAGAAAGCTGGTTCTCAGTGTGATGTAGAAAGAAAGGCCTTGGGGAAGTGATTATGATCATATAAGCTCATCATGACTGAATCCTGATGGCTTTATAAGAAGAGAGGAGATCTATACACACACATTGTCATTTGCTATGTGATGCCCTGTATTACCTTGGAATTCTGCCAGCAACTTGAAGAACCTGATACAGCCCCTGGACTGCCCACCACCATAACTGTGAAATACATAAACTTTTTTTTCCTCAATAAACAGCCTCAAGTATTTGGCTGCAGTGGTAAAAGTAGACTAACAAGCATGTTCTGAGAATCTGATTGAACAAACGGATTGATGAGATTTAATCCTCAGAGTACCTCCAGGAAGATGGAAACTAGATTACCCTTATACAACTGGTAGATTGAAAAGGATTTCCATAGTTCCTGCATGGAATAATCTTGGTGGCAGGCACTAGCATAATTCCAGGGCTCACATAATGTGAGGCAAGAGAACAGAGAAAATGTTAGTGTAAGAATTTTCCAGAAGCTGACTGCTCCTTGCCCTGCTCCTGACATTCTCCAGCAGTATAACTGTCAGAAACTTGCTTAACTTCTCTGTGCCCTGAGTCTTCAGCTGCTTGTATATCTGTATTTCTCCCAAAGCCTGAGTCTCACCAAGTGGCTTGGTAGTTTCTCTCCCTTTTTTCCCTTCCTTTTCTCAAAGTGTAAAAAGCACCAGCAGAAGCAAAAGACACTGAACAGACACTCTGTTAGAAAAAAATTAAGATGCTCTCAATTGAATACAAAATGGTTTTTAAATGAATCCATAAAGCAACATTCAAATAGGATTTCTAAAATAATTTTCAGAGCTAACCAATAGCACTGATTTGGATTGGGAAAGGAAAATGGAAAGTTTTGTACAACACACACTATTTAATGCTATTAAAAACCCCTATGTGCATTTCATATGCTGAAAACGCAAGTCCAATGGTTGGATGTTAGCATACCATCAAGGCCAGGCTCCAGCAATGTGGGGTGTCTAAATCCAAAACCCTAAAAACTGTTGAAAGCACATGCTTGGCAGAGCTCTTCTCCTCGCCTTTGAGCAGCCCAAAGTTCTGTGTGTGCGCAATTGTTTGGGGACTTGGCGGTGAGGAGCAATGGAAATAATTTCTTGGGAATGAAGAAAATCAGCAAAACACAAGGAAAAAATAGATTTTGAAAAAGAGCAAAAAGAATAAGAGAAAGGCACTCTGGGATTGGTCGATTTTTTTTTTTTTTTTTTGGTCCCTCATGCAGCTTGGGTGGATGGTGATAAATGAGATTCTAATGATGTTTTAAAAGGCAGGTTAATGGCGTTGATGCAATTCCTGCTTCTCTGCTTCTCCTTGGGCTGTACGTTGGGAAGAGAGGAAGGCTTGATGCTGAGAGTCTGGTCTGCATTCCTCCCAGGACAGACTTCAGTGTTAGCTCCTTGTACTAGTTACTTTTCTGTTGCTGTGATAGAAACACTGAACAAAGCAGCTTATAGAAGGAAGAGTTTATTTGAGCTTATGGTTCCAAAGGGGCAAGAGTCCAACCATCATGGCGGAGAGGCATGGCAGCAGAGGTGGCTGGAGGAGGAGCAGAAGCTAGGCTTTCACATCTTCAAGCAGGCACAGGAAGCAAGAGAGCAACTGAAGATCTGGCAAGGCTTAAGAACTCTCTAAGCTCTCCCCAAGTGACATGTTTCCTCCAGGACAGCCACCCCTTCTAAGGCCTCCCAAAACAGCGCCACCAACTGGGGACAAAAATGTTGGAATACTTGGAGCCTATGGAGGACATTTTCGTTCAAATCATGACGCTGCTGTTTTTCAGCTCTCTGCACCGAGCCTTCAGTGACTCCCTACCATGTGCCTAGTAATAACAACCTTTGAAGGTGGCTGACCTGGGTGGAAGAGAGACAGGACTAGATAGTGATGAGTCTGTGCTCATGTGTGCTTCTCTGAGTGCTTACTGTGTGCCAGCCATGGAGTATTTGTGGTGAATTACAACCATCCTGGCAGGTGTGAAGACGTTCTAAAGAGATACTTGTAACCCTCCCTTTGGCTACAAAAATAGTGAGACTGACCCCCCCCCCCCCACGAAGTTAAAGTTTCTATAGGAATGCCAATGCTGGGAGAAGGAAAAGGCTGAATGCCTATACCAGCCAGAGGGGAACTTGTCTACCAGGAAGAGATTTCACTGTCTCAACACACTGCCAAAGAGAGGTACATTCATCCTAGGCTGGAACTCCCAGCATTCAGTCACTGTTGAATAGAGGGTATTGTTACCCGCACCACTTGCCTCTGAAACAATCCTCCTAAAATGTCCTTGGACTCAGGGTGTTTTCTACTCTTTTATGCCCTAAGTTGCCCTTCGACTTTCAAAGTCCCTCCATGCAGAACGTTTGCCTATTTTACTCGAATCAGCACAGGCACATGTTCTGCAGGGAGGGACTTTGAAGGTAGAAGGGCAACTGAATGTACCTCTCTTTGGTAGTGTCTGGAGACAGTTTTGGTTGTCCTGATTATAATGATGAGGGCTTAGATGGCATCAAGGAGGGCAAGATAGTGGTGCTTCTAGACGTTCTACCATGCCTAGCACGGCTCTTCCCCAGGCCATGATGTGACATTTGGGAAACCACTGTGTGCCCAACTTGTGCCGTCTATAGACTCTAAACCATGCCATCTTCATTATGCACTGAGAGGTGATTCCAGCAAGGCAAAGGAGGCTCTGAGACTGTCAGCCACTTGCCTCAGGTCACAGAGCGAGCAAGAGACAGAGTGTGGACTTGAACTCAAGCAGCTGAGCTCCAGAGCCATGGTAATAGTGAGGGCAGGAAGGAAATCTGTTTGCCTGTTGCCATGGCTACATGACAAAGATCTTTGAATGCCCAGCTTTGGAATCTTTTGGGCTTGTCCCCATTCTTTTATACCTGCAAATCTTCCACAGATTTTCAGCTTCTGCTTTCCTAAGGTCCTTCCCCTGTACAAAGCAAAGCCACAGACAAATAGATTTCCCTTCTGTGAAGGGAAAGAGAGAAAAGGACATTCAAAGCAGCTGTCATATTACTCTCCCCATCCTGACTACATAAATTGTCCTGGTTCATGGAGAAAGACCAAAGTGTATAAATAATGGAAGTCTCCAACCTGAAAGTCTGATTCTAAGTCCTTTGGGACAGGAAAAGTGGACACCAAGTAGAATCTGCTCTGCCACAGCCTTCTGGAAGCTCTGATCACCTGCACAGTAATTTCTCACACTCCTGAGAAATATAGTGTCCCAAGGGTGTTTGAACTTATCAGGTCTGCATTTCCTCCTAATGAAGACACAAGATCTGCCTCCTCCACCCTACCTGCCACCCCAGCAGTAGGGCCCAGAGAAGGGGAGTGTCCCTGCCTTCACTGCAGCAAAGTAGAGCTCTGTATGTTTCTAGGAGACTGAGACAGTGACCAGAACTGCAGCCTTGCTGTGGTGCCAGCTCCTAAGAGGACCTTCTCTCAATGGTATCTCTAGGCTTCACTAGGTCCTCTGAAGCAGGATGTTAGCCATCTGTGATAGTCAGTTGTAGTTGTCAACCTGTCATAACACTTGGGAAGAGTGTTTCAATGTGGGATTGTCTAGATCAGGTGGGCCTGTGGGCATGTCTGTGGTGAACTGTCTTGATTAGTAGGAAGACCTGTCCACTGTGGGAGGAGCCATTCCAGGGACAGGGAATCATGTACTGAATATGAATGGAGAAGGTGAGCTGAGCCCTAGCGTGTGCACATTCATTCTTAGCTCTCTGGTCTTGACTGTGGATATAATGTGACTAGTTGTTTCAAGGTTCTGCTATCTTGACTTTTCTGCACTGACAGACTGTAACCTGGAATTGTGAGCCAAATAAAAGCCCTTTCTCCCTTAAATTGTTTTAGTTGGGGTATTTTATCATAGCAACAGGAATGGGACTAAGACACTAGCCCGCTGGAGAGGGGAAAATAGATGCTCAGTCCAAGTCATACACCACACAGCTGCCATTTAAACCTGGACATAGCAAGTGTTAAGAAAGTCCTGACTTCCATCAATTTGTTTGAGGGCCTCAGTATAGAACCTACTTCTGGCTTTGTTCTCCACTTTTCTGTAGTTCACACAGAGCCATTGCTTAATAAGGTTAAATGGGCTTACAAAGCAAAACTATCAGGAATGCATAGTCTATACAGGGAAGTCTCATCTGTTTTCATCATTTTCTCTAAATAACTCTAATGAGGTGATAGCATAGGTTAGCATGTTAATTATGTTTCTTGTCACAATGACCAAATAGCAGACAGAGTGACTTAAGGGAAGAAGGATGTGTTTTATCTCTGTGTGTGTGTGTGTGTGTGTGTGTGTGTGTGTGTGTGTGTGTAGGCCTGAGACTGATATCCTGTGTCTTCCTCAATCATTTTCTACTTTATTTTTTAATTTTTATTACAATTATTTATTTACTATGTTTGTGGGAGGTATTCACATGCCATTGCATGGGTAGAGGCCAGAGGACTCAGTTCTGTTCCGCTGGGGAGTCCCAGGGCTCCAACTCAAGTTGCCAAGCCTGATGGCAAGCACCTTTACCCGCTAAGCTATCTTGCCAGCTCCAACACCTTATTGTTTGAGACAGGGTCTCTCACTGAACTTGGAGTTTGCCAGTTTGATTAGACTGACTGTCCAGTAAGCCTTAGTGTTCCTCCTCTCTCTGCCTCCCTTGCACAGATGTACACCTCTGAGCTTGGCTTTTTATAAGAGTTCTAGGGATCAAACTCAGGTCTTCATTCTTGCATGGGAAACACTTTACCCACTGAGCCATTTTCCCAGCCCCTTGGCTTATTGTTGGAAGGTTCAGTGTATCATAGTGGGGCAGCAGGAACTTGCAGTGAGCCATTTTCACATCTCAGTGAGTCAGGAAGCAGAGGGCTCAGATACAGGCAGAGTCAAACTGTAACCCTTAAACACCCACCCCTAGTGATTCAGTTATGACTCCCACCTGAAAGTTACAACCTCCTCAGATAGCACCCCAGTTGGGGAACCAGGCATTCAAACCCATAAGCTTGTGGGAGACAGTTCATATTTAAACCACAACACAGTATTCCTCTGTTTGCAGCACACTGTGAAGCACATGGAGAAGCTCTTGAGAGAATTAGAGTTGGGTTCAACTCCTGACTCTGTCCCTCACTGGCTGTGTTACCTAAGACATGTGGGTTTCCCTGTCTGAGCTTCAGTTCTGTTACCTGTAAAGTTAGGGTGATAACACCCACATCACAAAACTATTGTGAAACCAAGCGAGTGACAAGCAGAGAACATTCTCTGGATACTCCTGAGATAGTTTTATTCACTTGTTGAAGCATTTTTTGTGTTCTTCCTCATTTCAATACTAACTGAAGTTTTATTTTTTCTTTGATAGTTAAGGAAGTTAGACTCACCAGTGAACTATTAAAAAAAATAAAGAGGAAGACAGAAGTTGGGAAAGGGATGGAAGAGGAGACTGGGAGGGGTTTGGGGAGTAATGGGAGGTGGATATGATCAAAATGGTAGATATGATCTAAATACATTTTATACATGCTTGAAGTTACCAAAGAATAAAAATGTGATGACAAGATTAATAAAAAATAAAAGAAGTCTCAGAGAGGCTATGCTAGTTTCCTGTAGACACACAGCTAGAAGAAAGACTTTGAATGCGGAGCACTTGAGATTCAGGTTTCTCTTTGTCAGAATACGATCAATGCATGCAACAGAACTTGATTTCGCTTCCAAATTTAGATTTATTTATTTTGAGATGGGGAAGAGTTTCTTTGAGTTCCTTCTCTTGTAGGAAAGGATTTGGAGACAACAGGAAAGGACAAACAGACAGAAACAAGCACCTTTTTCCTGGAATGAAACAGCCTAGAGAGGCTGGTATGTCAATGATGAGTCCATAGGAAATAGTCTTATAAACCCAAAAGAAGATGAATGATCTGCTTTATGATCAGCAAAGGATTTAAACGGGCATTTCTCTGAAGGTAACATACAGATACCCAAGGATCTTGTGAAACAATGATTGATGTTGGAAGCCATTAGAGAAACAGAAATCAAAGCCACAAAGAGGCTCTACTTCGCACCACCTAGAACAGATGTATTAAAGACAGAGCACAACAGAAATTGAAGATGCAGGGAACCTTGAACCCTCAGATGTTGCTGGCAGAGTGTGAAATGGTAGGACCGCTTTGAAAACTAGTGTGGCCATTTTTCATAATAGCAAGCAGGGAGTCACCTTCTGACCCACTCATCCCATCCCAGGTGTAGATCCAAGAGCACTGGAAAGGTACATCTTTTCAGGTCCTTATACATGAATACTCACAGAAACACCATTCATAATAACCCCAAAGCAGAAACACCCAAACTCCCATCAGCTTGCAAATGAATAAATAAAATCTTCCCTAGCTATATACTGGGGATTATTCAGCCATGAAAAAGAATGCAACACTGATAATGTAAGACCATATGGATCAACCTCAAAATATAATGCAAAATATAAGAAACAGTGTACAAAAGACAATCTAATGTATAATGCAATTTATATGAATTTTCCAAAAAACATAAGTTTTGGGGATAGGCTAGTGATTCCCTAAGGACTGGTGTTGGAGGGAGATAGGGTAGTTGCGAGCAGGGATGAGGTTTCTTTGTGGAGTGTTTTAGTTACTTGACCCATTACTGTGACAAACAAAATATTTGACAAAAACAGCTTGGGAAAGTAAGGGTTTACTCCGGCTCCCAGTTTGACGTACAGCCTGTCACAGTTTGAGGCAGCTGGTCACAGTGCTTCTGCAGTTAGGAAGCAGAGAGAGATGAATGTTGCTACTCAGCTCACTTTGTCCTTTAATTCAATCCAGAACCCCAGGTCATGGAATAATGCCACCCACATAAAAAAGATCTTGCCACTTCAATTAACCTGGTCTAGAAACTCCCTCACAGGTGTGCCAAGAAACTTGTATCCAGTATCAACCACCACAGTGAGAGAAACTCAAAATTACATTGTAGTGATAGTGGCACGCTTCTGTGACTATACTGATTATCACTGGTCACTCATTATTAATGAATTGCATGCTATTTAAATTATCGTTTAGTAAGTGACTGGCAACTGTTAAATTCCCAATGAGTATGAGCTCAGACCTAGCCCTTTCACTACACACCACATTCTCATTCAGCATGAGAATAAATCCCAAACTCAGAGGACCCCCTTTTCCTAATGTGGCCTGGGAATCGTCTTAGGGAAAGGCCAAGAGAGACCAAACTTGTGTGGCAATGAAGGCAGCTTTACAGCCTGTCTCAGAGCAGGTCAGAAGCAGCCAGAGGTAAGGGACCTGGCCTCCTACCACACTTCAAGTGTGAGCTTGGCCAGCAGTTCATCCAGAACAGAAACTTTGCAGTCCTGGGAAGCTAACTAATTAATTGTTGCACCAATAGAACCAAGGTTTGACCCTCTCGTGATGAATTACATCGTTTCAAAAAACTTAATAGCTGCGTTAGGGAAAAAAAAAACAAAGGAAATCATACAGCAGAATTTTATCCTCCTAAGAGCCAGCATTTCTCAGGGACCAGAGGTCAGTGGGGAGACAGGCACTTACTCCCAGGATAGAGATGATGCTTCTTGCTGGCAAAGCTGCCCTCAGTTGGTTAATAGCAGGATTTAGACCTCTAAAAGCGCAATGCTGGAACTCAGAAAAAATACAAAATGATAAATGCCAAACTCAGACTCTGCATGGTGGTACATGGCTGTAATCCCAGCACTCGGGGTAGAGGAAGGAGGATCAGGAAATCAAGGTCATCTTCAGCTTCATAGCAAGTTTAGAGGCCAGACTGGGTTACACATACTCTGTCTTAAAAAAGTTAAACGAAATGAAACTCCGAAGAGTCTGGAGTGAGCAGGGCTTGGGTTTGAAGAGCAGGTGATACCCATGGAGCTGGGTGAGGCCTCCAACCTGGTCCCAGCTTCTCTCATCTGCAAGATGGGGCAATAATAGGATGAACCTGTTAGAAAGATTAAATTAAGGCCTGGAGAGGTGACTTAGCAGTTAAGAGCACTTGCTGCTCTTCCAGAGGACCTGAGATCGGCTCCCAACACCCACATTGGATAGCTCAAAACTGCCTTTAAATCCAGTTCCAGGGTTTCTGACACCCTCTTCTGACCTCTGTGGGCACCTACATGCATGTGGCATACATTTACACAGATGCATACAAATAAAAATAAAAATAAAAAAGAAAGACTAAGTTAGGTCTGAGACTAGGAGACAGCTCAGTTAGTAAAGTGTTTGCTTTGCAAGTATGAAGACCTGTTAAAAAAAAAATCAAAAAACCTCATCATGGTACACTCTTGTAATTCCTATGTTGGGGCAGTAGACACAGATAGATCCCTGGGGCTCACTAGCCTGTCAGTCTAATCTACTTGACAAGCTCCAGGGGAATTAAAGACTCTGTCAGAAACAAAAAGAGACAGTGCCTAAGGAATGACACCTGAGGTTGACCTCTGGCTCCTCACATATGCATACATACATTTACACACATGTGCACATACACGAGCAAGACACACATACACACACACACACACACACACACACACACATACACACACAAAGACTAAGTTAGGGAAAAGGAGGTAACATTCCAGTACTTGCTAAGTAGGCATTCAGTAAAGGTGAACTGTTACCCATGTAACATTCTCTTGTTATTGAGATGTTTCACAGGACTAAGTATGCAGCTCAGTGGTAGAGCACTCTTCTTGTATGCAAAAGATTGGGCTCAGTCCCCAACACTTCAAGAAGACAAAACAATGTAGCCAAAAGTGTTTACAGAGCATTATCACCATCCTCTTGTATCATGTGTGGCATTCTTAGCTTTCTAATTTAAAAAAGAATATATTTTATTTTTTATAATGTCACAGGTATAAATCATTTATATTGTTCATATCTATGCCAACTTCCCATTCCCACTCCCTCAGGTGCCCCAGCATATCCTCTCCTTTTCATGTCCTCCCCTTAAAAAAATAACTCACTGAGTTCAGTTAGAATGTTGATTGATCGTGTTGGCTTGACCTTAGGCAGCCACAGGTGTAAATCATTTATCTTGCTCATATCTATCCAAACTTCCCATTCCCACTCCCGCAGGTGCCCCAGCATATCCTCTCCTTAAAAAAATAACTCACTGAGCTCAGTTAGAATGTTGATTGATCGTGTTGCCTTGACCTTAGGCAGGTGACCACAGATGTGAGGAGTTCATCAGTGCAAGGGCTTGTCTTGTCAGGGGAGAGTTTCACAACACTCCTCTGGTCCTCCAGCTCTTGTATTTGTTCTGCCTCATCTGTGATGTTTCCTGAGTCTGAGGGAGTGGGGGTTGATGAAGATGTACATTTAACGATGAGCACTCATCAGTCCCTTATTCTCAGCACTTTGACCAGTTATGAGTCTCCACTTTAACTGCTACCTACTGCAGAATGAAGCCTCTCTGGCAAAGGCTGAGAACAGCACTAATCTATGAGTATAAATATGACTATTTAGAGGGCAGTTTTGATACGTTTTCTAAATCTTAATATCTGAATTAATGTACATCGAAATGGACTTTTTGATATTGAGTCCTATGAATGTTAACACACTGAAAATCTGTGTCACCATCATTGTAATTAATACGTAAAATAGTCCCATCACTTGTTCCTAATTCTCTCACAGTACACATAAGGCATGGCCTGCCTTTTGACATTATGACATGATATTTTCACCTACAAAGTTCACATCCTAAAACTCTGCAGTTGAGGTAAAAAGAAATAGCAAAAAATCTCGTGTTTAAATTAAGTTTACAATTTTGTGTTGGGCTCCATTCATAGCTAACCTAAGCATTCAGAGTCTACAAGCTATAAGTTGCACATGCCTTTTAGCCCCTTGTCCTTGCCAACACTCCTGTTCTCCATCCTTAGCTTCATCTTCATAGAATGTCTTATAAACGGAATCACAGTATGTAACATTGTAAAAATCTGGCTTGTTGCATATACTGGAAGTTTACATTTCATTGCTGAGTAGTATTCCGGTATGTATATTCTAGTGTGTCTTTTTACTCAGCGAAAGATGGTTGTGTTGTTTAATTTGGGGAAAATTATAAGTAAAGTTGCCATAACTATTTATGTACAGGCTTTCATGAAACATAACCTTTAATTTAGCTGGTGTAGGTAAGGATCAGGAATAGACATTCTGGGTCCTATGTGAAGTATAAGCTTATGATTTAAACAATGGACAAATTTCTTTGAGAAGTGGCCAAAGCACTATCATTTGTTCTCACGATGTATAGCAATACTTACCTTAGTTACTTCCACATTGTTGTGACCATACCTGACAGCAGCCTAAGGGAGGAAAGAATTAGTTGAACTTACAGTTTTAGAGAATTGTTGTCTACCACAGAGGAATGGTATGTGTGAGGTGAGGGCTGTTCACATGGCTAAGGTCAGGAAGTGGGGCTGTAATTTTCTGAGCCTCACCCTTACTAGTCCACTTCCTCCTGGCAGCACCCACTTTGCAACAACTCCACAGTCTTCCCAAACAGCACCGTCAGCTGAAGAACCAAGGTTCAAAACAAGAACCCATGGGGACATTTCTGATTCCAACCATAGCAGCTCCCGTAGCCACCAGGACGCTCCATGTGTATGGAGCAGGACCGCCTCTCCAAGGTTTCCCTAGTGCCTGACTATGTTGAAAGTCCTGTGCTATTTGCTCTCCCATATCCTCCTTGGTAAAGTGTGTATTGAAGGCGTTTGTGTGTTTTCCATCTTGTAACTGGGTGTTTGTTTTCTGACAGTTGTATTTGAGTGTTCTGTGCATGCGTTACACTATAAATCTTTTGTTGGATACAAGATTTGCAGACACTTTTAGCTGCACTGTAATTTGTCTATAATGTAACTTGTATTTTCTTTCACTGAGAAAAGTTCTAACTTTTGATGAAGTCCAATTTGTTGTCTGATTTTTTACAGAGTATGTTTTTAGTGTCAACTCTAATAATGCTCTGCTTAACTCTAGGGGCCACAAGCATCCTCTCCTTGTTTCCTCTGAAAGTATCACATTTTACCATTTACATCTAGATCTCCATTCTACTTTGAGTTATTTTTTATGAAGTGTCATCAAGAACAAATTTTTTGCATATAGATTCCCAATTGTTTCAATATCATTTGTTGAAGAGACTACCTTTTTCCCAGGAATTGCTTTTACAGCTTTCCAAAAGCCAACAGGCACTGGCACTAGATTCTGGTTCCAGAGCCTCTTTTGCATGACTTGTGAGTGTTGATCCCACTGTCAGCCTCACGCTGTGTTGATTACTGTGATTTTATAGTAAGCTTTCAAACTCTAAGTTTATTCTTTGTTTTCAAATTATTTTTGCTCTTCTAGGTCACTTGATTTTCCATACATGTTTTTGAAGGTTGACAGACTGTCTTTTGGCAGGCTTTGAAGCTATGGATTCAAGATACCATCTCACAAAAATTAGAATGGGAGAGAGAGAGAGAGAGAGAGAGAGAGAGAGAGAGAGAGAGAGAGAGAGAGAGAGAGAGAGAAAGTGAGAGAGAGAGAACTCAGGGATTAAGAGCACTGACTGCTCTTGCAGAGGACTAAGGCTTGGTTCCCAGCACCCATATGATGGTTAACAGCCATCCATAACTCCAGTTCCAGGGATCCAATGTCCTCTTCTGGCCTCTGTAGGCATTGTATACATGGATGCACTTACATACATGTAAGGAAAACACTTATACACACAAAATAAATAAATTATTTATTTATTTACTTATTTATTTATTTATTTATTTATTTATTTATTTATGGGACTGGGGAGATGGCTCAGTGGTTAAAAGCATTGACTGCTCCTGCAGAGGACCTGGGTTTGGATTCCAGCACCCACATGGTGGCTAACAACTGTCTGTGACTCCAGTTCCAGGGACTCCAACACCCTCTTCTGACCTACATGAGCATTGCATGACACGGGTGCACTTACATGCATGCAAGCAAAACACTCATACAACATAAGAGGAAAAAATCAAATCAAATTGAAAAACAAAAAAAGAATACTCATGCCCTGAAACTAAAAGAGAAGTCAGACACAGAGTGTTGTGTTGGAGAGATGGCTCAGCCAACAAAGAGCTAGCCCATCCAAGTACAAGAACCTGACTTCCGGTCCCCAGCACTCACGTAAAAAGCTGGGCATGGTGGCACACATCTGTAATCCCAACACTGGGGCAGCAGAGACAGGCCAATCCTGGGAGCTCTCTGGCCAGTCAGCCTAGCCAAACTGGCAAGCTCCAAGTTCAGTAAGAGACCCTGTCTCAAAAACGGGTGGAGAGGGATTGAGAAAGACACCCAACACCGACCTCTGGCCTCAACATGCACACACATGTACATGCACACTCATACACACACACACACACACACACACATACACACACACACACACACACACACACACACACACACA
>NW_008335297.1:6100636-6103162 GCF_000622305.1 Nannospalax galili | reverse complement strand
CTTATAGGGTTTATACTGAGTACAATATTGTATAACTGTAATAATTCAACTGTAAACCTAAAAATTTACAGCCAAATTTGAAAGAGATGCATCCTACCTCAGGAAAACGTTATTGAATATGTCAATTGTGTTGTAATGATATGCTTCTTCTAAGTATGTTGTTATTAAATAAATCATTTTTAAAAATAAAAAAAAAGAGAGATGATGATAGATGTGGGTAGGAATGTGGAAGAAAGGAGCATTTTATACACTCGTGGTTATGATGTAAATTAATACAGTCCTGTGGAAAATGGTATAAAGTTTCTTTAACAAGTTAAAATTAGCTGGGCATGGTGGTATATATTTTTAATCCCAGTGCTTGGGAAGCAGAGAGTGGTGAATCCCAGAAATTGAGGCCAGCCTGGTCTACAGAATGAGTTCCAGGCCAGCTGGGACTATAAGGAGACCTTGTCTCAAAACCAAACCAAAACAAAAAGTTTAAACTAGAAATATCAAATGATCTAGCAACCCCACTGCTAAGTATATTATATATTTGATGGAAATCGAATGGGTATATCAAAGCTAGAGCTACACTCCGATGTTCATTGCAACTTTAGTCATTATTTTAAATATAGGAAAATCTAGTTTGTTGATGGATGAATGAATAAAGAAAATGAGGTATATAAACACAACAGAATACTTTTTGGGTATGAAAAGGAATGGAATCCTGTTATTCATGGCAACAAAGATGAATCTGGGGGTCATAACGGTAAATGAAATGGGCCAGGCACAGAAAGATAAATGCTGCATGATTTTTTTAACTTTAAAAAAATTATTGAGAATTTCATACAGTTTATATGCAATAAGGTGTTTTGATCAAATCCATGCCCACTTTCTCCCATCTAACGCCCCCCAAATCTCCCCCCATCACTTTTTCCTGACAACTTCGTGTACTCTTTCTTTGTCATTGGGGCTTTTTGCTACTCTAACATTCCCCTAGACCCACTGAAGGGGTACCCCAATTGCCTCATCCTGCGTCCCTGTTCAGCATGGAAGAAGCCAGAGCCGTCTGTATCCCAATTCCCCATCAGCAATTTGAGTAACCTCTTCAGAGGATGGTGTGATAAGAATCGGAGATAGGAACTGGCTAGGCAGTTAGGGTAAAAAGGCCCCAAAGAATATTACATGATTTTACACATATAAGGAATCTAAAAAATGAACCTTTGCAAGTCTAGAGGAGAATAGTAGTTTCCAGAGGTTGGGCAGAGATGAGAAGGAGGATGGGGAAAGACTGGTTAATGTGTACAAAGTCACAGTCAGATGGGCGAAATAAACCCTGGTGTTCTACACAGACTGTAGTTGACAACATTGTAGTGTGTGTGTGTGTGTGTGTGTGTGTGTGTGTGTGTAACAGCTTTTCATCTCTGCAGCAAACATCCAGAACAATCATTTAAAGGAAGATTGACTTTGGCTTGTGGTTCAGAGGCTTCAGTCCAGGATCGCTGGACTCTGTTATATCTGGGCTGTGGTGAGGAAGAGCATCCCAGAGGGAAGCATGTGGCAGAGGAAAGCTGTTCCTCTAATGGTAATGGGAAAGCAGGGAGGCCAAGCAAGATACAGCTTGCAAAGACCCTCCTCCCCAAGGATTCTACTTCCTCTAAGTAGATCCCCCGCCAGGCCCCACTTCTCAGTTTCCATTATTACCTCATGATAATTCCAACAGATTGTGAATCCATAACTGAGCTAATTCATTGATTAGGGAGAGCCTCTGTGAGCCAGTCATCTCCCAATGGCTGGATCTACCAGTAGACTTTCAGCACTGGAGCCTCCCTGGCACACTTCCCATCTAAACCTCAGCAGTATGATTCAAGATGGCTACAAGAGAAGATTTTTGAATGTCCTTACTTCAAGGCAAGGTAGCTGCTTGAGATACTGGAAAAATCTAAGAATCCTGGTTTGATTAATATATAGTTTAAAGATGCACTGAAGTGTTACACTGTATCCCATAAAGTTGCACAATTATCATATACCAGTTAAAAAGCAGAAAGTTGTTGATTCCATTTCTTTTATGTATTTTTGTCTATCCAGACATTTTTGATGGGTTTGGTAATTATACTTTTGAAGGAATTGGTCATTTCATCTAAGTGCTAAATATGTATTTTTTGAGTTATTTGTACAGCTTCATTGTTAGTTTTTTTATATCTACAAGCCCTGCAGTGTTTTGTATTCAATCACCCCCAACATTAGTATTTGTGACTTCTCACATTTTTCTCCAGACTCACTGCAGGATTATCAGATGTACTGACTTTTTCAAAGAACCTTTGGTTTTTTGGTTTTTTTTTTTAACTTTTCCATATTGATTTCTGTTTTCAGGTTCTTTGATCACCACTCCTTTCTTAATTGTTTCCTCGGTTAAGAAAGCGTGACATTGTTCTGTTTATTTTGGCGTTTTATGCTTATTATTTTGTATTTTCTATAGTGGTGTTTCAGAATGTTGATACTCTTCCTCCTCCACCTCCCCTTCTCCCTCCTCCCCCTCCCCCTCCT
>NW_008335297.1:6077485-6100621 GCF_000622305.1 Nannospalax galili | reverse complement strand
CCCTTCTTCCTCCTTGACACAGGGTCTTACTGTATAGTCCAAGTTATCTGCAAAGTTGAACTCCTTCTGCCTCAACCTTCTGACTGCTGAGATTATGAGCACGCACCACCATGCCTGGCTCATTTCTTCCTTTAATTTAACTGCTATAAAATTCTTTCCATACACTACAATATTTCCATCCCACAGATGTTGGTATGCTCTATCTTAATTTCATTCAGTTCTAGATATTTAAATTTTTTCCTTAACATTTACCTTTTCATCAATGGATTATTGAAAAGTATGTTATTAGATTACCTAGTGCTTGGAGATTTTTCCATTATTTTCTAGTTTTAGACTCTTAGTTAACATTATATTATGCTCAGATGACATATTTTGCATGGTTTTAATTGTTTTAAGTTTACTAAAGTTTATCTTTAAGCCGAGAAACAGTTTTTCCTGGTGGAAACTGCACATGTGCTTGAGAAATATCTTTGGTCTTAGATTGAACTGTTCTGAAAATATCAATTGAATCCATTTTTAAAATGGTATTATGCAGCTCTTTGATATCTTTCTTGACAGGTTCTATCTATTGTTGAAAGAGCGATGTTGAAGTATACAACTATAAGTGTGTCTCTTTCTCCCTTCAGGTTTCTTCAGCTTGTGTTTTATGAAGTGTGAAGCTCTGTTGTCAGGTGCATACATGCTTAGTATTGCTGATCTTTTTATCAGTATCTGCCTTTTTATCAATATCTGCCTTTGTTAACCACAATTGCCTTTGCTTTGAAGTGTGCTTTGCCTGTTGTTCCTATGGCCACTGAGCTTTTCCTTTTTGCTTTTCTCTTTGTTTATGCTTGTTTTTTCATCCTTTTACTTTTAGGTTACCTACACCACTGTATTTAGTTTCAACCAGATAATCTATCATTTGATCATAATATTCAATTCTCACAAACTTCACAGCTTTAAACTGGTGTATTAGGCTATTTATACTAGTTACAGCAATTGAATAATTGACATTTTTTGTTAAGAGGTGTACCATTGTACTTTAAATTTTTTTATTAGTGGGTATTAATTGTACAAAGTGGAGGGTTTCATAATGACTCTCTCATACATGCCTAGCATGCATTTGGATCATAATTACCACTTTATTACCATTTCTCATTCCCTCTCTGCATGCCCACCATTTCTTATTCCATGTCTCTAATAATTTCTGCCTTATGTTCACATTTGTTTTGTTCCTTATAGATTCTACATAGGAGAGAAAATATATAATAATATGTTTCTAAGACTGGCTTACTTCACTTAATGTGACAGTCTTCAGTTCCATCTATTTTCTTGCACATGGCATAATTTCATTACTTTTTAAAATGTGTTCTTTAAAAAATTATCTTAGTTTTTATTTTTTACTTTTTGAGAATTTCATAAATGAGTATTGTCTTTGGTTGTTTCCATTCCTCCCAGTCTCCTACCTACTCTTCCCTTGTCCCCCCACGCCTTTTCAACTTCTTGTCCTCTTCTTTGATTGTTATTGCTGCAGAGAGAGAGAGAGAGAGAGAGAGAGAGAGAGAGAGAAAAGAGAGAGAGAAAAAAAGAGGGAGAGCCTATGTAGTGGGACTTTTGTGTATTTGTGTTTAGAGCTGTCCATTGGGAATTAGATAACGTCTTCTTTTCTCAGGGAGCTTCTCCCTGGAGGAAACTGTTTCTCCCTCCCTCAGCATCCATTGATTGTCTGAAGCTCTTCATCTGGAGATGTGACCCTGTGACATTCCCCTGCACACTTTGGCTTGTCAACTGCTTTTGTCATTATGCAGATCTCATTAGACCACCACACTGTGGAGATCTCATTGGTGCAGCCTCCCTACCATGTTTAGAATGCATTAACTAGCAGCAGGGGTCTTGTCCCTCTGGCTCATATATTCTTTCTGTCCCCTCTCTCACAATGTTCCCTGTGCCTTAAGTTTAGAGGTTGCGTTGTAGATGTGTCACTTAGGGCTGAGCACCTCACAGTCACTTGTTCTCTGCGTTTGACCGTTTGTGGAGCTTTGTAGCAGTCATCATCTGGTACAAAAACAAGCTTCTTTGATGAGTGAAGAGATTCACACTTGTCTGTAAATATAAGGATATGTATTTAGAAAACAGTTAAATATTACATTCATCTAGGGAAGTGACAAAAGCAGGGTTTTCTCTGAAATCTAGGGCCTCTCTGGCCATGTGTATTTGGCTATGTTTACAGTATACACATTGAGTTCCCTCACATTGAGCAGTCCTTGAGTTCAATTAGACTTAGGACTGAGCTATTGATTACCCCATTATAAAAGTGCTACTACTGCACCAACAGGAATAGTTTGCTGGGCTGGTCAGTGTTGTAGTTCTTAGACTGCACAGCTGGGTTAGGGTTATTGTAAACTCCATTGTATATATAGACCTCATTTTCTTCATGTGTTCATCTGTTGATGGGCATCTAGGATGAGTCTATAGCTTGGTTACTATGAGTAGTGACACAATGATCATGAATATGTCAATATCTCTATATATTAACTTTCTTACCCAGAAGTGAAATAGTTGGATCATATGAAAGTTCTGTCTTTAATTTTTTGAGGACTCTTCATACTAATGTCTACAGTGGCTGTACTAATTTGCATCCCCACCAGCAGGATATAAGCATTCTTTTCCCCACCAAATCCTCAACCCATTTGTTTTTGATTTCTTGATGACTGCAATTCTGACTGGGGCAATATAGAACCCCAGGGAGGTACTGATTTATATGCCCCTCATGGATAAAAAGGTTGAATTTTCTTCATGAGTTTATCGACTATTCTTACTTGTTCATTTGAAAAAAAAATATTTTTAGTTCATTTTCTCATTTATTGATTAGATTATTAGTTCCTTTTTCTAAGATTAATTTTCTTTTTAATCATGTGTATGTATGTGTGTTTGTGTGTGGGTTTGTATATGAGTCCAGATGCCTGCAGGGCCCATAAGAGGGCAAAGATCCCTTGGATCTGTAGTTACAGGGGGTGGGAAGTGATAACCAACTTGGGTACTGGGAACTGAACTTTGCTACTCTGCAAGAGTAGCAAGCACTCTTCATTGCTGAGCCATATGTCCAGCCTATTTCCTCTTTTGTTTAAGTTTTGGGGTTCTATATATACACTAGCTGGCCTGTTGGACAGGCCTCTTGACTATACTACACTATTATTTGTTTTCTGTTTATTTCTTCTGGTTCTAAGTTACTCTCTTTTTTTTTCTTTGTGTCATCTTTTCCGTTATTTGAACTTTCTATGCTATCCATTTTAGTTTCTGTATTTCAGGTTTAGTATATTTCCCATATATATGTATATGCTTAAGTTCCTTACATAAATTGCATAGTATTTCCATATAGCCTACTCACATCTTCCTGTCTACTTTAAGTCATCTGTAGATTGCATCTAATATCTAATTGAAGCCAGTGTGATGGAATAGTTGCTATATTATACAGTTTAGGAAAAATGACAAGAAAAATAATCTGTACATGTGTCTAATTTCCTTTCTTTTGCTGTGATAAAACACTCTGACTAAAAGCAACTCAGGGGAGGAAAGACATATTTCAGTGTGCAACTCCAGGCCATAGTCTATCATCAAATGATGTCAAGACAGGACCTCAAGGCAGGAACTTGAATGCAGGTCTGTTTGCTATTTCACACAGCATTACATCTGGCCAAGGAGCTCACTTGACAGCCATAGAAATACAGCAGAGAGCATAGAGGATGCTGGCTGATAACTGGCAGGTTCTCAGGCCAACTTATTCTCAGGTAGATTTTTTTATAGCTTAGGACCACTTGCCTAAGGACAGAAACACATAGATTTGGCTGGGCTTTGTTATATTATTTAGCAATCAAGGCAATCCTGTATAAATGTACCCACAGGCCAATTTGATCCAGACAATTCCTCAACTGAGGCCCTCCTCTCAGATGACTCTAAACTGTATCAATTTGACAGTTGAAGCTAATCAGAATAGAGCTAGGGAGATGGCTCAGTGGTTAAGAACAGTGGCTGTTCTTTCAGAGGACCCAGGTTAGATTCCCAGCACCCACATGGTGGCTAACAGCCATCTGTAACTCCAGTTCTGGGGGATTCTGACATGGGTAGTTCTGACCTCCATGGGCATCGCATGACACAGGTGCACTTACACTCATGCAGGTGATACACTCATGCACATAAAATAAAGTAATAAAATAAAATAAAATAAAATAAAAAGCTAACCAGAACAACATGTTAAATACGTATACAATTTTTCCCCAAAATATTTTCTCTGAGATTGGTTGAATTTATATAAAAGGAACTCAAATACATGGAGGCCTGACTGTATTGTTACCTTTTATGAGGACTTACAGAAATTAACTTCCCCAAGAGCACACACTAGTAATCTGTGTAAATGAGACTGGAAGGCAGCATGTGCCAGCTCTAAATCTCATCCTTCTTCCGAGACTGTGTGCTGATTTTGAATAATCATTTTACTACCTGCAAGCATAAAGTTAAATGCTTTCCTTCCTCAGATAACAGTGTTGGAGGGCACCCCTTAAATGTTGGAATTGAATCATCAAGCCCAAATACAGTTTTGTTCAATAAAACAATAACAACCTAAGATGATTTATTGCTTCCTAAGCCTTTGCTCCTTTGTGGTGACTTGTGAAGGGAATGGACACTTCCTCTGACTTGAAGCCTCATCCTTTGAAGACACAGCTAGGCCTTAGGCACCTGACTCTCCAATTTTTCAGATCATCATTGTGGAAAAGAGACAGATGTAAGACTACTTGTGTTAAAGGCAGGTAATATACTTGAGGATCCCAGTCCAGTTTTTACTTTTATTTATTTATTTATTTGTTTATTTATTTATTTATTATTTATTTTTGTTATGTGTTATATATTGCATTAACTTTTCCTGGGCAGATGAAAGCAAACATCATCCAGTCACCCCAGATGGGCACCAGTGACAGACCAAAGCATGATTTCACCAAAGTCCAACTTGGTGCGACCAATGACTTTACTGGGCTTTCTTCTTTCTTACAGAGCACAGGCAGGGGAATTCCATTCTACTTGCTTTCTGTTTCTGTGAAAAAAAAAACAAAAAAACAAAAAAACAAAACAAAAAACACTAACCAGAAGCAACATTCAAGAGGAAAGTGGTTATCTTGCTTACAGATTACAGTCTATCTTCAAGGGAGACCAAGGCCGGAACCTAGAGGCAGAAACTGAAGCAGACGCCACGGAGGAACACTGCTTTTTGGCTTGCTCAGTTACCTTTCTTATACAGTCCAGGACCACCTTCCCAGGGATGGCACCACCCACAGTTGACGCAGTCCACCTACATCAATCAGCTTAAGAAAATGCTCCACAGACGTGCCTGTAGACCAAGCTGATGAAAGTAATTCCTCAGTTAAGTTCCCTCTTCCCCAGTGCCCTGTATCAAGTTGACAAACACTAAACACCACAGCTACATGGAGGAGTATGGCAATCCCCAACAGCTGCATCGCTGCAAAGTCCCACCATACCAAGGATGGTGACTCATGGAAGCTGCATCATGGAGTTCCCTTTTTATCACCCTTTCAGTTCTATATATAATGTAGCATCTCTCAAAATCACTTGCAGCTGGGGTGAGAGTGAGAGTTGGAATTCCTTGTAAAGGTTTCCCAACCTTCCCTAGAGAGGGTCAATAATAGCTTTATTAACATTACCCAAATACATTATATACATATGCAAAATGATCAAAACATAAATACATTAGTTTTAAAAGTATTTTATTTGTTATTTTTATTTTACGTGCATGAGTATATTACCTGCGTGTATGTGAGTGCACCCGTGTCATGCAATGCCACGGAGGTCAGAAGAGGGCATCAGATTCCCCTGGAAGTAGAGGTAAGGATGGTTCCTGTAAGTCATATGGGGAATAAAAAAGATAACTTACCCAAACATCTTCCTGTTTCATTGAAGCATATCACTTGATACATCTGAGTACCGATCTTTGACATATACCCAAAGGACTCTCTGTATCCTACTATAGAGATACCTGCTCATTACTGCTCTATTCACAATATCCAGGAAATGGAAACAGCCAATGAATAGATAATGAAAAAGTAGTATATTTATACAATAGAATATTACCCGCCTGTTAAGAAAAATGAAATGATGAAATTTGTAGGTAAGTAAATGGAATTGGAAGCAATAACCCTAAGTGAGGTGACCCAGACCCAGAAATACAAAAGCCGTATATTCTTTTTCATGTGTGGATGCTAGTTTTGAATCTTTAGATATATGGTTTCATTTAGAGGTCAGGAAACTAGTAAGGGGCTTTGGGACGGGCTTTTATAGGAGGGGAAATAGAATACAGTGATACAAAGAGGGAAGGAGGACTAATGAACAGGAAAGGTTAAATGGGTTGGGGGATGAGAGGGTAGAAGAGGTAGTATAGGGAGGAATACCTACACCATAAGCCTTTGGGAAAAGTCATATGGAAATCTGATACTTAGAAACGTCCTAAAATATGCATGCATACATATATAAGTAAGTTTAAATGGACTCATCCTATAATGGAGAGACAGTGGCCCTCCCAAACACCACAGGCTAACAAATTAAAAGCTCAGTGCTAGGAATGTGCTCTGTCTTTTGGAATGTTGACCAGGGAGGTCTTATAGACCCCTGAACATTACTGGCTATTGCCATTGCCCTTTATTACCCTCCAGAATCTGACTGTAAAACCATACTGCTGAAGACACTACGTACTTGAACTGTAGAACATGGAGAAATCAAGCTGGCACTGACCTTGACGCTGCATCCCCACTGACTATGCATTCTATGGGAAGTGAAAAGTAATCATCAATCTTACCCAGCTGGGAACCGTACAAGCTACAATAGTGACAGAAATGTATCTATATTACATCCCCCCTGCAAAGGCTCAGGGATATTCATAGAAGAGGGAACAGAAAGATTGTAAGAGCCTGAGGTGATGGACGACTACAATGAAGCAGTATGTTCTTTTGAACACAACAGAGCACTTGCATATATGAACCCAACATGCACAAGAACTGCACAAGCCTAAACCCAGCATGGAGGGAAGAGGTAGGCATGTAGCACTACCTTTGGCTGAGGAACTATTGCCAATAGATAGCTGCTGGAAGAGAGTCAGTTTTCTTTAAGGGTGTGATGCTACATATGTTGGCTATGCTCCAAGGAAAGGAACCACATCTAAGTGTATTTGGGGAACACAAACTGACTTGATTTGCTTTTTAAAAAAAGACAGAGGACACAATGATGAAGGGGTTGATCTGAGAGGAGATGAGGGAGGGGGATTGAACATGATCAAAATATAATTTTTGAAATTCTAAAAAATTCTATACACACAAGAAATAAAGTGCTAATATATTCAGCCTATACAGGAAGGGAGAAATGTACCATTCCTACAGAAGATGCTGTGGCCTTCATGTCTCCAACTGTTAGTAATTTTTATAATTGCAAGAGAAGGGCATAAAGCCTAAGGTAGACCTCAAGGGGCTCTGTTAGGATTCACTTAGCTCTGGTGTCTCTTACCTCTCCAGTTGAGGTAAGAAAAGGATCACAATGGCTAGCACGCGCGTGTGTGTGTGTGTGTGTGTGTGTGTGTGTGTGTGTGTGTGTGTTTGCAAATTCTAGAAGTTTCAGGTTTCAGCTATAACTAGATTACATATGCAGTATCCTCAGGACTCGAGCACCCCCCTTCATACTTCTCTCCATGTTTGCTTTATCCTCACACTGACACTCCACATATGAGGGCCACCAGAGCTCATGACTCCCACACGGCTAAGCAGAAAGAAGATAATGTCTTGTCAATAATCTTAGGAAAAGCTTCATGGAAGATTCTCATTGACTTTTTCTTTTGTAAGTAAAGCTGGAATTATTAAAGGGTGATTTCATGTATTTAAGCATAGACAGAGACATGGGCACAGAAACAGAAGCAGAGACAGAGACTGAGTTGGCAAAGGATGGCACACTTCTCAATAAGAGGAACTTCATTTAAGTGTTGTATTGGTATCCATGTATTTGATTTTGGTGCCTTCTGAAGTGATAGTGTTTAAAAGGACTTTTTAAAAATTATTTATTATTTTTATTTTATGTTTATTAGTATATTGCCTGCATGTCATGCAATGTTTGCAGAGATCAGAAGAGGGCGTTGGATTCCCCCGGAACTGGAGTTAAAGGCAATCGCTGGCTGCCATGTGGGTGCTGGGAATTGAACCCAGGTCCTCTGCAAGAGCAGCTGGCGCTTTTAACCACTGAGCCATCTCTCCAGCCCCCGTTTAAAGTGCTTTTTAAAGAAACTTTTCTTTTTCTTTAAATGAGATCTAGGGTGGTTCCACTAGATAAGATTAAAGACTGGGAAGGTAAAATCCGGATTACAGAGTAGAAAGAATCCTTACTGTGCTGGGTCATAAGGAAGTTAAGATATATCTCTGACTGCAACTAGGTTCAAATTATTTCCTGTTTGTGAGATTTCCAAAAACTTACAGGTTAACAAGTAGGAAAGAAGTAAGACTAAATTCAAAGGTCTGACGTGTCGTTCCTTGCTACTTTAACATTCTTACTTGAAACATCTTTATTAAAGAGGAATGTTGTCTATGCAGGCAATCTTCACAGTGAATTTTGTTACTTATGTCAAAATTCTTGACTGTCAGGGGATGAGAGACTTTAACCAGTCTCTGGGGAAGGGGCTCCTTTCCCTTCCCAGGTCCCCTTTACCTTTCCTGTCTTTCAGCCCATCTCAATTTCTCCCACTGAGACTTCACTCCCTTAATCTTACTGGGTCAGTGTGGGTTCATATCAACTTTCAACTTTCCCTATGGGGAGGAAGGGAGGAAGGAGGGAGGGAGGGAGGGACAGGATAGACAGGTATCTGCTGCATTGCTGCTAGCTCTGGCTTTGAAGCTTACTAGTTTTGTGACCTTCTCCATCTTTGTTCTTCATATGCAAAAAAGAAAGTCTTTGGAGAGATGAGGTGGTGAATGAGGTCAGATGAATCTGGATGGGCTCCTGATTCCACCCCCCCCCAATGCAGGGCCTTGCATCATCCTCTCCCCTGGAATGAAGAAAAGCCTGTGACTCACTTCCAGTTCCAGTCAATAGAAACAGCAAAGATGGTGGGAGAGTCCCTTCATAGTGATGTTACACTCTGTGAGATTCCAGCTCAGAGAGCTGCAGCCACAGACTCTCTTGAGTCCTTGACCTCTCATCATGGGAGCCATGGAAGGGCACAGACTTGGCACAATGCCTAAGTATGCAATATTAGCTATTCTTCATATTATAATGAGAGAGCTTGATGTTGTAGATTCAAGGCAGTGAGTGGCTGTGAATCTCCCTGTATGGATCCCAATCTAGGTCTGTACTTTTACATACACATGCCACCGGTTGAAGATGTCTATTCAGCCAAATGACCATGCTGATGAGCCATTTATTTCAGATACAGTTTATCATCATCTAGTTTCAGCAAGAACTAGTTTGTTATAAAGGGAAAGAATCCAGAATATGAGTAGTAGAAAGGCTCTAAGCTTAGCCAATCATTAGGTGAGACTGAATAAAAAGAACAAGTGTTTCGAACAACCTTAGTTTAGACCAAAAAAAAAAAAAAAAAAAATCTAAAATTGGACTTATCCAGGCTCTGGGAGCTGAAAGAAGAGCACACTGTTGAGAAACTGCCAGGTCGTCTCAAGTGTGTTATTTCCTTCAATATAAATAATCTACAGGGAAGAAATTGGCCTCTTTGGATATTATATTATGTGTATGTGTATGATGTGCATGCATATATATATGCATGACCATACATGTGTGTGCATGTATGTAGAAGCCAAAGGTTGACTCCCTCAATTGGTCTCTCCATTATATGTATTAAGCCAGTCTGGCGGGCCAGCTTTCCCTGGAGATCTATCTCTACCTCCCCAGTGCTAGAATTACATGCAGGCCACTGCATTCATCTGGCATTTACGTGGGTTCTGGCACGCAAACTCAGGTCTTCAAGTGCACAGCAAGTGCTTTATCCACTGAGCTATCTCCTCAGCTCCTGCCCTCTTTGTTTTACAGGGAAAGTAAAGTAAATTTAGAGAAGATGTCATGCCCAGGATCCTTGAGGTCTTATCTATACCTCGTAGTTACTTGGAGAACTGAGCATGTCCTTAGACACTACCATAACGGCTTTCAATATTTGTGTGGACAGGGATCTGGCTCAAAGAATAGACAAATGAGAATCAATGAGGACAAACAGGAGCCAAACCATCTTGATCTGAAAATGTTGACAATTGGCACGACTTGAGCCACTAATTGGGTTCTAGAAGATAAACCTTACAGGAAATTCTAGGGGGATATATTCATTCTCAAAACGGGCCTCAAGGAAGCAGAAACTTTTCATTTTTAAAGAGTGCACATTAATCATTTTCTTGGAAGCTTTGATATTGATCTTGTTTTCTTCCAAATTTTTTAATTGACTACTAAACTCTGAAGCACTACAGGCTGCCAGGTTCTCCCTTTCTTTAGTATTATTTTAGAAAGTTTCTTTCTTTGCTTTTCTCAAAGTGGGCACAAGGGAGGTAGCAAAGATTGATATATTTTATCAGATACAATAACTTATTATAACTAATGAATTGACTCAATATTTTAAAGACAACAAGCAGAGAGAGAAAGCCTAGTGCATGAAGGGATAAACAGAAGCAAGCTTTGCAACAGAAAAATTTATGCTAAACTGTTCTAGACAGTTACTGGAAGTTAGTTGCAAAATTTCCTCTCTGTCTTTCCATATTTAAGTAAAAGAAGTGAAGATAATTAGTTGTAACAAAGGAAAATCAGGTTCTTTTCTTTAACCATCCTACATTCCTTGTTGAAAAGGGCCCCTGCAGCAAAAGACAGACTGGTAGAAGAAAAAGAAACAAATTGAAGTATATTGTGTGTCTAGACATAAGAGACATCCAGGAAGGGAGGAGTTCTTAAAACTGACTAAATTCCAAATTCCAAATTTTATAGTATCCTCAACATAAAACAGCAGTAACAAGACAAAGAGAAAGGACTTTGAGTCTCTGGGGTGGCAGTTTGAGGAAAGGCAGATGCATTATAGATAAAATCTAGTGAGAGGGTTGGGATGAAGCTCAGTACAGCCGTATATCCCAACCAACCAGTCTACTCTAGTTGCATGTGGACGGGGGGAGGGGCTAAGGACATATAGGCTGGGAAAGCCTAGAGGAGGCTCTCTTGCCATTTTATGTGGTTATGGGGAAGTGACCATCCATGCTTGGGTGAAGGCTTTCCAGGGTGGCCTTAGGTGGGGGGCACCTACACTCTTGTAAGTAAATCCTTACACATTGCTCTGTAAGTAGGTCCAATAATCTCACTGGTTTGCCATACTGCAGTTTGGTGAAATCATGCCTCAGTGTGTCGTTGGGACCAAGGGGGGACAGGGTAGATATTGTTCATGCCTCCCCTCCCAGAAGGAATTCTAGCAGCCTATCCCCAACACCACATAAACTTGCCATGCTGATGCAGTGGGAGGATCAGGAGATTAAGAACTTCCTTAGGTATATGGCAACTTTGACAACCTGGAATACATGAGACCCTCTCTAGTTTATAAAGCTCCTTGTTACAGATTCTTCTGGAAAAAATCTGTGGGCTGTTGTCACTGGTTATCCTTTGTTCTCCTCATACAGAGGAAGTAGAATATCTTTCTGTTGTTTCATTTTTTGTTGTTTTTATGGTCTTTGAGACAGGGTTTCATGTAGCTATGTAGCTTCTGAAGAAAAACTCCTGAACTTCTTGCCTCCACTTCCCAAGTGCTGGGATTATAGGAGTGTCCCACTACCCCAGGTTTATGTAGTACTGGGGATCAAACTTAGTAAGGCTTTGTATATGATTGACAAGCATGCTACCAATTGAGTAGTCTTCCTAGCCCTGTCTTTCCTGTTTATAATTATACGTCCTGCTTTGGGAAAACAGGAGGACACAGGGGTTTTCCTGCACTTGCCTCTCAATTACCTTCGGTTCAACAATCCTTACTTTGGCGTTGTGTACTCTGTTTCCTCCATAGCTACAAGAGTGACACCACTGTATACAAGGGCAGTCCACAGGGGCAATTGTCATGCACTGAGTGCAAACTAAGTACCAGAATACCATTGAAGGGAAGGTATTATCTTGCCAAGTTTGCAGAGGAAAGGAGATCTGAGTGTGCAGAGCTGCAAAGCAGGAAGGATGGGATTCATGTTCAAGGTTGAGCCCTATGAGACCAGTTCACTTCCCCACTGACCAGCAGTACATCTCTACCATCAGCTGCCCTGGGGAGATTTCACTTTTTTCTTAAGCTACAAATCAAGACTTTCTCCAAGGGCATCTCAGAGGGGAGACCAATGTAAGGTAATGATTGCAGCTGTCAGCAGCAGCCTTAAAGTAAACACAAAAACAAGTTTAAGGGATATTTCTCATGCTGCCCTTAATGATAAATGGCCTCATGCCAAGATAAAGTTTAGTAAGAAGGCATCATACAGGTAGATAAAAGCATGATGGGCCAATACTATTGAGTTCTACTATTATAATGGTAGTTTTTATTCTTGAGACAGGGTTTCATATAGCCTAAGGTGGCCTCAAATGGGCTATATGGCAGAGGAGGATGATCTTGAACTTCTGATCCTCTTGTTTCTATTTTGAATGTTGGGATTACAGGTATGTGACTCCGTACTCTGCTTATGCAGTGTTGGGAATGACCCATGGACTATGTGTGTGGTAGGCAGACATTCTGTCAGCTGAGCTATGCCATTAGCTCCTATTGTACACATTTAAGCATGTCAATGTAAAACTATCAGACCAGAAGCTATAACTGTTTGAACAGAAACTTCTAGTTCATGGTGCCATTAAAGAGGTGCCAGCAATCAGAGCCCATATTCTACCTCTGGCATCTGACTAATGAACTCCCAAGAGGTTAGCTCAGCTCCAGGTAACATCTACCCTACATGGAGGTAACAATCTGCAGTTTTTGCTGCAATAATTAACCAGATTTGAGGCAAAGGCAAAGGGGAGACTGAGAAGGGGCCCAAGTCAATTAGAGATAGAGCTGTTCATAACAAGAGTTAGCAAGATGGGGAGCAGGGAGATGGGTTTCTGATGCTGTGAATTTCAGCCAAGTGTAATCAACCTTCACTAAAGCTGCAACAGCCAGCAAACCACAACAAAACAATGAGCCATACCCCAGCCAGCAAACCACAACAAAACAATGAGCCATACCCCAATACATCCTCTCCATGTATTCCCCTAAGTATTGGGATATAAATTATAGTCATAAGATGAGGCCCTAGGGTTCAATACAAGTCTTCAGGACTCCTTCTCTCCTGGTTGTCTGGTGTTCTGCTCCTCCCTTGGGGAAATAACTTCAGCAGGACAACTGGAAATATACTTTTCCCCTAAAGATGGAGATTAAGATGTTGAGTTCTTGTGGCTGTTTGCTTATTTGGTTTTTGAGAGAGTCTCATGTAACCCAGGATAGTCTTGAACTTGCTGTGTAACTGGGGATTACCTCCTTCCTCCTCTTCTGAATGCTGGGATTACATGTGTGGTCCACTACACCTTGGTTTATGAGGTGCTGGGGATGGAACCCAGTCCTTAATGCATGCAGGGCAAGCACTCTATCAACTGAGCTCCATCACCAGCCCTCACATCTCCTCAAGTACCATGTACCCCAGATCCAAAAGCCTACATCTAATCCACTAGCCTCTACATTGAGCTGTTAGGTAACTAGGACTAGATCTAGAATCTAGTTCTATCCACTGTGAACTCCAGTTCATCGTGCAGTATATCACTGCTTTCTGACCATATAGCCAAGAGTCCCAAATCACAGATCAGCGGGTATGTCAAAATGCTTCTCTTGGATCATTTGTCACCTTCCCCTCTCTTAGACAAGTTTGAAATGAAACAAATCACCTTCCCTTTGTTGTATATATGCAATGTATTATTGGGATACCAATGATTATCTTTACAGACATTTTGCCTGTCCAAATCCCCAACAAGGACTAGACTGTACCAGCAACACTGATGACCACATACAACAGAGGATCCAAATGCAATGTTGCCAGCACTGCTCACAGCAAACCCAACTTCTGAAATCTGCATGGGAGGCAAATGATCTCATGTTTTGTGCAGGACTGAATAAAGAAGATGAGGATATGTATGGGGAACTGGTGGAGAGGGCCAGCTGGTGGACCCACCGTACAGGATAGAGAAAACACACCTGCCTCAGGCAGCTCATTATTCCTGAAAGACAGCCCTCCCAGCCCCGGGTATTTCAAAACCTCGTAGTACCATTGAACTTGGTAGAGTTCCCAGAGGTGCCATGTGCTGAAGAATATTGATAAGTCAGGGTTACTTGGGCATCACATTAATCATGGAAAGGTTCAATATTAGCTAAACAGGATTGGTGTGGGGAAAATCCTAATGCTATTTCTTCCGACAATGACTTCCCACTCTTACTAATCAACTTTCTGTTAGACATTTGACATTATCTCAAGGGTAATGGCAGTGAACAGCCATACGCTGGGATAATTGAATTTATTTTCATTCATCTGGGAATTTATATTACCAACGACTAATTGTTTAAAGATAGCTGTGCCATTTTCTTTCATTCTTCAGGTGGGTGCTTAGGACCATTGATAGGAAACAATGCAGGTTAACAAGGCATTATCAAAGGAGAGTGCTGAAAATTACAGCAGTGTTTTAAAGTTTTAGAACATCGAAGGAGAGCTGCCTCTTATACTCTTTGTTACTGGGTTGCTATGGTGATGAGAGGACTTGAACTCCAAGAAGACTGGATAATAACTATGATGCTATTTCAAGAGAAATGAAGATTCTGTTCACCCTCAATTCTCAGAAAGACTCCATGGTGTACATTTTACTGATGGGCAAACTGAGGTCCAGGAAGCTAATTAGCTCATACAAAAGTTAAATGAATAGAAGAGCATAACCCAGGATCAAATTCCCTAGTCTCATTCTAGAGCTGTGGATGACCAACGAATATCTGCTGCCCAGAGAGGTAGTGAACCACAGAGATGCCGAGGGTGTGCTACAATTTGAGTGTGGAATGTCTCCTACAAGCTCAAGTGTTTGAAAACTTGGTTCCCAACAGGGTAGTGCTGTTTGGGCAGGAGGTATGGTTAGGAGAAGTAGGCATTAGAAGTGGAGCACTGAAGGTTGTAGCCCAGCCCAGTTCCCATCTGAGCTCTCAGCTTCCTACTCCAGCCATGGCCTGATCTCAGCCATCTGTCGTACTTTCCCCAATATGATGGACTATATCATCTTAAATCATGAGCTAAAGTAAACAGACTTCTTCTCTATTAAGTTGCTTCTGTCACAGATATTTAGTCACAGTGATAAGGAATAACTAATAGTGTTAATGCCTATTTCTTGCCTGGCTTCTGTGACTAGATAAACATACAATGAGCCAGCTTGCAACTTTGGATGTCAATGTGATTTCTTATAAAGTTGCCCTGGAACCCTGATGGGGCTGCTATTACTAGGAAGATGGCACACAACATCCTAAGTCATGACGATGAGCTTCACACAAACACACAATTTTATTTTAATTTTATTATATATACATTATAATTTTATTACATGTTAATTCATTTTGTGTGACTCCCTTTGTGTGTGTGTGTGTGTGTTCATGTGTTGTGTATATGTATGTATGTGTGTATGTGTGCATGTGTATGTGTGTGTATGTGTGTGTGTGTGTGTGTGTGTGTGTGTGTGTGTGTACATGAGCATGTGCCATGGTGCACTGGTAGAAGTCAGAGGACAACTTGTGGGCACTGATTGTTTCCTTCCATTACATAGGACTCGTGGTTCAAACTCAGGTTGTCAGACTTGGTGGCAGGTACATTTATCCACTGAACCATCTTCCCAGCCCAAGAGCTTCATTCTTCTCCCTCCAACACTTTTGAAGGCAGGAAATCAGCAGGACAAATTTCCTGGGTCACAAAGAAAACAATTGATGGAAGGATAAAGAAGGAAGAAAAAAAATGTCAATTTTTCAGTTCTGTTATGAAAATCTGTAGGCATGGACCAGCTATATTCAAAGGTTTCCATTTGCCATCCTACACTTAGGAATTATTCAGAATCTTCTCCACTGAGCCATATAACCTAAATGTTCTACTGCTAGACACTTACCCATGATATATAATGGTCTCTGTGTGTAAATGCATGCATATTGTTTTTATTAGAAATGGTCCCAAATGAAAACATCCTAAATGTCCACCAACAGACAACTGGTTTGACACACTTTTGATCAAGTCTGTACAGCAGTAAAAATAAATGAATTATTGACATCTCAACAACATGGATGAAACTTAAATTATTATACTATATGTAACAGATGCCAAACAGAAAGGGTACATGATGAATGACTCAGTAGATATAAAATTCTAGAAAGTTCCAGCCACCCTTTATAGAAGTCAATCTGTATTTTCCCAAGGACTAGAGGGAGGAGAGGTGGGGAACATTACAAGAGGGCAAAAGGAAGCTTTAGGAGGAGTGATACATGTGTTATTGCCTATGTTGTAGGCAATAGTATATGTGCATGTCAAAGCTCTTCAAATTGCTCACTTTAACCAGTGTTTATTGTGTACCTATTTTACATCAATAAGATGCTAAAAAAAACTTCTGTTAGATAAATTTGTTTGTATAAAATAAGGGGTTATGGTATCAGTTACGTTACTCTGCTGTATTCGAGTATTTGACAAAAGCAACTTAAGGAAGGGTTTATTTTGCTCAGAGTTCAAGGATCATCACAGAATCACAACAGGGGCATGAAGCAACTGAACCCATTATATCTAGGGTCAGGAAGCACAGAAAGATGAACACTGATGGTCAGCTCTCTCTCCAGGACCCCAGCCCTTGTAATGGTGCTGCCCACAATTAGGGTGGGTCTTCCACCTCAGTTAAACCTAAACTAGAAGCTCCCTCATAGGCATACCCAGAGGTTTGCCTCCTGGTTGATTCTAGGTTCTGTTAAGGATATAATAAATATTAACTATAATAATTATGAAACTGCATGAGAAATGGGAGAGATTTAACTGAGCATGACTACATTAGAGAAAATACTTGTGCCTTAGTGAGAACTGTGCTGCTCTAAATCATAGGACTTTGTTTGCTCACCTACAGCATTGTTATCTTCCCCCCAAAGTTCTGAAGAGAAGAGGTTTCCTAATTTGTCATTATTTTGAGCTGAACTATGTTCACTCCCCAAGGTTATATGTCAAAGTCTTTCTCTTAAACCTACTTTAGAATGTGACTTTAGTTGGAGATCGGACCTTTAGAGGGGAAATTATGATGAAATTAGGTCATATGGGTGGCTTTCCTCTAACCTATCTGGTGTTCTTATGAGAAGAGGAACTTGGAACTCACACAACAGAGGGAAGACCTGTGAGGACATGGGGCTAAGAGAGGTGCCCACAAGCCTAGGAGACAGGCCAACTACTTTGCAGACATCTTGATCTGGGCCTTCTAACCCCCAGGCTTGTAAGACTGTAAATTTCTGTTGTGCAGTTAATTATGACAGCTTTGGTATGTGACTACCTGGCAGGTGGTCTCACAAGGTCTCCACAATTTGGATGGGTAAAGTGGGAGAGATACTGGGGCAAGACAGCTGTCTCAGGAATCTAAGCAAATTTCCGTCATAAATTTCTATCAATAACTTTTCATGGACAGAGAATGAGACTGGAAAGACAAAAGAGCTAGCTCCTGAGGCAAAATGTATGCTAAGAGTTTTGCAGTAAGACTTAAAGAGGTTTTGTTTTCTTTCCAGAGCAAAACTTTTATATCCTTCCACTGGGCAGAGCAAGTTATTAAGGGTCACTTAAATGTAATAATGGTCACCTAACACCAACTCCAATCTGTCAGTGTAGCTCTGACGGTACTTTAAACAAAGTTCTCTTATTAACTCCAGTCTTGAGGACCCTGTTATACAACTAAGAAATCCTTCCAGTCTTTGGCCTCTTTCAGTCAAATGGACAATAATTGCTTCTCTAGCAAAGCCTCCTTCAGAGCAAAGGAGAAACTACTTGCTATCTACTCACTAGGGGGAAGGAGATTCAGGGAGCAGACTGAAGGCCCCCAAGCTCCTCCATAATGTCCCATTCTCTACCCCTGGGAGGAAACAAACTCAGTATACATCCTAGCCAAATCTATGCATTAGGAAAACTCTAGGAAGCTTGATGCCTAAAGTCACAGCTCTGAGCATAAGTCTCAGTAAGACACCCAGGAATTTTATTTCGACATCAAGCCTTTGTGACCCCATGTGAGCCCTTCCTTCTTGTGTTTTCTGTGTTTTGTTTTTTGTTTTTTTTTTTTTCTGAATAGCATCTTTGAAACCTGAAATGATACAATGTATCCCATGTCTTCCGTGCTCAACTCCATGGGGCAAGTCGGTGTCTCTTGTTTTACATGATATCCCTGACACTAACCCTTGTGCTTGAATGGATTTAATGCTTGATAAATATTTGACTGAACATTCAGGACTACCTTGAAGCCTTAATTCTACTCCTTCATCTAATACACAATTGGCTAGAGGAACTTTCTCAAAGAGTCTTGGACTATTAGAATTGTTCCACTTGAAAAAAAGCCCTAGTTAGGGGATTTTTGAGGTCCCCAAGATCTGAGTTTGAATTCCTTGAGTGGCTGCATCACTCTGGGAACCTACTCAAGTTCCAAGCCTCAGGCTAGGCATCTTATAACAATGCAGGTTTGTCTGAGGTTCAGATAAATAAACATGCTCATTGCTGTTACAGTGTCTCATGCCTACTAAGCATGTGATAAATGTGAAGCCCTTTTTCAGTTACAAAGCACAAGCTATGGTAATATAGGATATGGCTTCTATTAGGTGGGACATTTGCCATATTAGTAGAACTCAAATCCTGAGGTCAGACTGCCTAGATTTGAAAACTGAATGTGTCACTAGCTGAAGGACCTCAGAAAATTTATTCAGCTTCTCTGAGCTTCTATCTCCTCAAATACAAATTGTAGATATTCAGGGACATAATTGGTTTACCATGGCGTTGTAACAAAATTAAATGTTAAAATAGCTAAAACAGTGTCTGGCATGTGGCGAGTTGCTGCATAACTTTTACTCTTCACCCTGATGGAGGGGACAATGACAGACCGAAGAAATAATTCCAACCAAGTCCAGCGTGGTGAAACAATGAACCTTTCAGAATTATTTACAAGAGCTGCTGCATCACCAAAAATCCCATCCCAGCGTGGGTGATGCTGCTTCCTGTACAACTTATAGACAACTGCACTGAAGAGTCTCATCCCTCGGTGACTGTTGTTTATATAACGTGTGGAGAGGCCTTGTAAGAGCTTCTGGGTCTTTCAAATTTTTCCAGCGTTTCATGAGCTTCTGAATCTCCTTCTTGCCTCTTGGAGGGAATGTTCAATCCAAAGAAAACAGCCATACAACAAACACAAGTTCTATATAAGCTTCAGTCATGATTATTAATGTGCTTAGAACAACACCTAGTTCTCATAAATACATGCTCATGTTATCTATGACTAATCAATTTCTCCTGAAGCCCATTGGATAGAATCAATGAGCAGTGAGAACGGTGAAGCTGAAAGAGTCTCTGGGCCTTGACGATCATGTGACCAAATTGGTTTGTGGAATCCCAGTGTGGTGGTTTGAACAAGAATATTCCCCATAAGCTCCAAGTATTTGAGCATTTTGTCTCCAGTTGGTGGTGCTGTTTTGGAAGGTTTAGGAGGTATGGCATTGATGGAGGAAGCATATCACTGGAGGTGGGCTTTGAAAGTAAATAGCCCTAGCCACTTCCATTTTGTCCCTGTCTGCTTCCTGTATGTGCTTGACGACGACGTGAAAGCTATCTGCTCTGGCTGCCTCCTGCCATACCTCTCCACTATGATGGACTCCTATCCCTCTGGAATTATAAGTCCAATAAACTCTTCCTTCTATAAATGGCCTTGGCTGTAGTGTTTTATCACAGGAACAGACAGGCAGCTAACACAGCAGTGAGGGCATAGGGTGCTGGCATGCAGGATCACTTTAAGAGGAGAGATCAAACATTCTTTCCTTTTAAAATTTACCAATAGTTGAGAATACCAGTGCTTAGAAAGAGGATAAGGATTCAGATTTAGACTTTTCACTTGAAGTTGATAATGTTTTAACCTGACAAATGCAAGCACATCTCTTTTTGAGGGAACAATTTCATACATACATGAAAAATAAGAGTATTTATCCTGGAAAGTTTTTTTGTTTGTTTGTTTCAGTATTTAGTAATATTCAAGACTTTTTAGCTAGAGAGGGTGTAGGGTAGAGGGTAGAAAAGATCCCTCAAATGGGGCATGGCGGGATATACCTCTAATACCAGCACGTGGTAGGTTGACACAAGAACATTGTGAGTTTGACGTGAGCCTGAGTTGCATAGTAAAACTCTGCCTCAAAACAAAATCCCTCTCTTTCCTTCTTAAATGTTCTGGCAAAGTCTCCTTCTGAGAAATAAAATGTGTACAATTTAGTGGCTGGTCCAGGGGCAAGGCCTCTCTATCTCATTGGACCTGTTTTCAGCTTCTAAGTAGTAAATTAGCACATGCTTTCGCTGCCCAGGGTCTTAATTCTCTTTAATGACTGGTTTCCTTTGGCACCTCAGAGAAGCTCCTGAAGGGGAAAATCGAAGGTGCCTAAAGAACATCGACTGCATCTCCCCGGGTTCTGACTTCACAGACAGCAGAGGCTGTGAAGGCATAAAGAGAACTAAGATGGAGAGAGCTGTTTACCCAAGAAGCAGAGAGAGACTGTGGCCAGAGAAGCCAGAAGGGAGCCCAGAAGGGAGAACAGCCAGGGCTGGGAACAAACTCAGGATACCTGTCTTTGAGTTCTTTGCTCTGGTACACAGGAGTGGTTTTTTAAATCTCTTTTAATTTTTAAAAATTTTATGTGTGAGTGTTTTGCCTGCATATATCCCTCTTTTTCCTTATTAAGTGTACCCCATGGAGACAGGAAAATTCCTGTGAGCTAATAGGCCAGCTAGCCTGGTATAAATCAGGCGGTGGGGCCTGACCTCCCAAGGTTGTCCTCTTACCTCCATGTGCACAGGAACATATATGAACATCCACATATCATACATACATGCACAGAAAAATTAAAAAATACGTATGTATTTTTCAGTTGATCCCATGCCTGTGGAAGAAGGAATAATGACCAGACTATATAACTTTCAGACACATAGGAAAGTTACAGAAGTTATGTATGCAGTCCTATCTCCCTACAGTCGGAGGTCTAACCCATGTTCCACAAGAACAGTGCCACCCAGTGTCTGTGTACCTTTCTAACTGGAAGATTTTTTTCTGAGGTAAGTCCAGCCTCCTAGCCTCCTTAACATCATGGCTTATTGGCCAAGTTTATTCTCAAATTACCACATTGCATTTTTGTAAGCCTGTGTGTGTGTGTGTGTGTGTGTGTGTGTGTGTGTGTGTGTCACAGAGTCCATGTGAGTGGCAGATGACAACTTGTGGGAGTCAGTTCTTTCCTTCTACCAAGTGGGTACTGGGGATCCAACTCAGGTTGTCAGGTTTGTAGCAAGCATCTTTACCTGCTGAGCCATCTCAATAGACCTCAAATTATCATATTTGTTACGTGTCCAAAAAATCGAATTTTTGTAATTGACTTAGATCACTGATTCTCATCTTGACTGCTCAATAATATCTCATGACAGTGTTTATGCTCCACTATAAACCACTGCAACCCACTGGTATGTTTTCCAAAGCTCCTCAGGAAGTCCACAGGTTGTGACTGAGAACACACTTCTCCATCAAGAGACAGGGACTGCAATTGGGATTTCACTGGAAAGCAAGGAAAGGTGATTAGCTATTAATAAGCAGCCAATACAGAGAGAGAGACTGAAGTAAACAGTTTGCATGGATTATCTCATTTGGCCTCAGCAGCAATCCATGGTTCTACATGGTCTCACTTTCCTTCCTGAATCTGTAAGGGAGGACATCAAGACAAATAAGCAAAATAACTCGAAGAGGTCTGCATTGATCATTGGAGAGCTGGGGTGGATACTATTCTAGGACACTTAGATTCTCAAAAATACACTCTATTTTATATTTAATTGACAGGGTATTTTGCATTTATAGAGCATTATGTGATATTTTGGTCTATATGTAATGTGTAATAATCAAATCAAGGCAATTAGCATTTTATCACCTCAGGCATTTACATTTCTTTCTGTTGGGAAGATTCAAAATCCTGTCTTCCTGCTGTTTTGACATAAGATAAACTGTTGGGAACTGACTGCACTTACCTCACTGTGCTATGGAGCACTGGAAAGCATTCCTCTCTTCAAGCCCTTTTTTGTTTCTGTTATGTTATTCTCTCTCTCTCTCTCTCTCTCTCTCTCTCTCTCTCTCTCCTCTCTCCCTATCACCTACTTTTTTTCCATCCAGCCCCTACTGATTACCATTTTACAATCTATTTCTTTGTGATCAAGTATTTAACCTTTCAAAAGAAAACAAATTTAGCATTTTTTTTCTTTCTGTGTCTGGCTTATTTTGCTCAATATAACAGTCTCCAAATTTATTCATGGTGCATAAATAACAAGAGTTTATTCTTTTTATGAATGAACACTACTACATCGTGTACATATGTATATTTCTTAGCCATTCATCCATGACTGGATACATAATGTTTTCCTTATCTTGGATACTGTGAATGGAGCTTCAACAACTGTGGGAGTGAAGATAATTGTGTGTGTATGTATTTGTATGTGTGTGGATGTATTACATGCATGTGGGTGTGCATGTACACGTGTGCTTGTTCATATGGATGCCAGAGTTTAAACGTGGTTATCATTCTTCAGGAACCAGACACCTTATTTATTGAGACAGGGTCACTGATTTGGCTAGGCTGTCTGACAAACAAGACCCGGGTATCTTCCTATCTCTGCCTCCCCAGTGTTGAGATTACAAGCATATACTACCCATTCCATGCTTTTTCACATGGGCACTGGAAATTAAACCCATGTCCTCATGTTTGTGCAGCAAGCACTATACCAACTGAGCCATCTTCCCAGGACTGAAGACTAGTCTTTGTAATATATAGACTAGTCTTTGTAATATATATATATA
>NW_008335297.1:6070406-6077465 GCF_000622305.1 Nannospalax galili | reverse complement strand
TTTGATATATATTCAGTAGTGGCATTGCTGGGTTGATTGGTAGCTCTATTTTCAGCTTTTATACTATTTGCTGTAATGGCTATATTAATTCACATTCCTATCAACAATGTATACAAATTTGCCTTGAAGAATAAAGATTGCTTTTTATAAAAATCTACTTCCTTCTGTATATCTTAAAGCCTGATTCCAAATATCTCCCCTCACTTTGGAAAGTCAAACAATATCTGAACTTGACTTTGTAATGTCCCTGGGTTGAGTTATTTAGACAGACAATCATTGACTTAACAGCTCTTCACTGAACATTTACAATGAGGTATAAATTTCTCAGATTATGGTAGATCTTGCTTTGGTTGATAAGACTGGGGGGAGGCTTCATCTTTTATTGAAAAGAGAGAGGGGAAAATGCATGCCTGCAATAATTTCAGGTGATGAAAAGGATAAAATGGAATCATGTAGTTCAGAGACATTGAAGATGGGATGCCAGTCTCTATAGAGTAGACTAAGACAACTACTTTGGGCCAGGGAAGGTGGAACTGAGGCCCAAGAACAGTAGGACAGTAACACTGCGTTTCAGGAGTGTTATGTTGAGGTTTATATGTGGAATGTCTCCCAAATGGCTCATATGTGGAAGACTTCATCACCAACTGGAAGCACTCTTGACATGTGATTGGATCATGAGGATGCTAACTTCACCAATGGGCTATGAAGAGGAGGAACCTGCTTTAAGGAAGTAGGTTGCCCAGGCAATCTTGCCTTGCCCCCCCCCCGCCTCCTTCTCAGCTTTATTCTGCTATGAGGTGAGCTCTGTTCTCTCACTATAGTCTAAAACAGTGGAATGAGCTGCCATGGACTAAAACTTCTGAAACCACGAACCAAAGTATGTATTTCCTCCTTTAAACTATTTCTCTCAGGTACTTGTCACAAAGATGAAAAGTATAGCAGTAACGAAGGGCTCTTGGTTAAGGGAAAACTTGGTGGGTTTGAGTAATGGGCAGGAGGTCTGTGTATCTGTGAATAAGTAAACAAATATCTGTTGGAAAGCCCAGGAGAGAATGGATACACTTGTCCCAGGACTTGTGGTGGGGTGAGAGATGATTTCCAAACACAGATTTTTCACCAAGCCTTTGAATGAATGTGATATTATTTGGGAGCAGGGTCTTTGTAGATATAATTAAGGATCTCAAGATGAGAGCATCCTGGACCTAGGGTTGGCCTTAATCCAATCAGAAACTGAAAAGAGGAGAGGAGGTGATAGGGGAGATAAAAAAAAAAAGGGGGGAGGAGATGAGAAGAGGGTGTGACAGGAATATGAAACAGAGATTGGGGTGCTGCATCTACAAGATCAAGAATGCCAGGAGTAGCAGTGAGCAGAAGTGAGGTGAGAAGTATGTGTTTGGTTCTCCTAGGAGCCTCTGGAAGGATCCATCCCTGCTGACCTTAATTTTGGAATCCTGAATTCCACAGCTGTCAGGAAACAAACACCTGATTTTTTAGGTCATTGTATTTCTGACAATTTGTTAAGCTACCACTGCCATCAAATACAGAAGTCCTGAATTACAAAAGCCATCCATTGCTGCAAGCTGGTGTTCCATGTTGGTAACCTATCCAGCTCCTGAGGAACCAGGCCAGACCCTTACCAACTTGTTCCCTTTCTGGGAACATCTGCCTTTCAATTCTGAGTGTTCTAGGAAGATTGTAAGACACTATAATTTCATTGGAACACAATTCATTTCAATTTGGACTGTTTAAAAAAAAAACTACATCTGTATGTTTGAAAATTCAGTTCTATTGTTGAACACATCTTGGCAGCCATCCTTGTACCAGGCCTAAATTATCTTTCCGGTATTATCAAGATTCCACAGTAGTATTAATTGTACTGGGACCAACTCTAATAGCTTCGAATAATTTTTAGCAATGGCTCATTATCCCTTTCAAAACCCTAAATATATATCTATTTTTTAAGATGTAGGCTCATTGAGACTGGGAAAGACACAGACTTCCATTCTTGGTGCTCATGTGAGTCAAGGCATTGTTAAGGAAAATAAAAGTTTATGGGTTGGTGGGTGCCAATTTGAGACACTGACTGTGCTGGTTGATTGACAGGCTAAGATTCTGTGGGGTATGAACCTCAGGTTTCACATTTGAAGTCCAAAATAAAATATGGGAAAATGAAGAAGAAACTGTTTAACTTTATTCCCTAAGTAACCTAGGTGCCTCTCGGGGATGCTTTCCTGAAATATCCTAGACCCTCATCATGTAAACCTTAAAAGAGTTTCAGAGGTTTCAGTCTTTAAAATGTTTCTCCTAGATTGAGGGCAGAACACAAAAAGCTATTCTCCGAAAATTGATCTTTTCCTTCTATAGAATATCTGCCTATTTTCCTCTCCAGTAGGACTAGGATATGCTAGCAAAAATCACTCAGATTCTACCATAATTTTCACCCACAATCCATCCATCCATCCATCCATCCATCCATTCATCCATCCATAAGTCCATGAGTATACCCATCTATATATCCATGTAAATAATTATACATCCCCCCAAACAGATACATACATACATGGATTCATTCATTCATTCACACATCCTTGCATCTATCTAATGATTCACTTACCTTTCCATCCATCCATTCATTCATCCATGCACCCACCCACCCACCCATCCAACCATCCATCCATTCATTCATCCATTCACTCACCCATGCATTCGCAGATCAATCCATACAACCCTGCATCCAAGCATCCATGAACATATACCTGCAGGAATATATCTATTTTTTGTTCTCAGTCATCTACTTATAGTCTTCCTTCCTATTTCTGTTTTCTCCATTTCTAGAACTCTTACCCTTTCTGGCTTCAGTATCTCTTATTATGTGCATCCTTATTTCTATGTGCCTCACCCTAGGAAAGTGCTAGGAAGAGAAAACAGTGTAAGTAGAGCTCTGGACAAGCCCCATTCGTGTCCATGGGCCCCATTCCACTCTACTTTCAGGCCACTGTTTCCCCATGCAGGACTAAGCGGCTTTTCGTCATCCTAAGGTGCTGCCCCACACTTGAACTTAGGACCTAAAAAATCCTTACATCCTTGATCTTCCTCATCTTTCCCTGGTTCCTCCAGAATTGGAAGAGAACTACCAGTAATTGCTTTTTCACCACTTATACATCTATATACCTCTCAATTTTGTCCTTAAAAAACACACACGCACAAAGCACAAATTTAGAGCTGTCAGCAGGTAACATTCCTTAACCCACCTTTAAATAGCAGCACCTTGTTTTCATTGTACTTTTTATAAGGCGTACCTTCCACATCTGACATCTGCTACTATAAAAGTTGGTGATGTTTTTCCTCTTACAGTAGTGACATGAAGTTTAATTCTGGAATAAAACAAGAAAAAAGCAAGTAATAGTGATAAGCGCATGTGAAATCATGGGCTGGTATCGTGAACAGTTAAATTTATATCCCACGACTTCTTTAAGGTGGTGATTAATGTTCCTACTTACAAAAAGCATCAAAGTTTTAGTGAGGTGTTGAAATTGGCCCTACAGACAGTGCAGAGTCAGGCTTTAAAATAGAGCTCAATGAACCCAAATTATGAATCAATTGCTTAGTTCTTTCCTTTTCATGCTGGAAAATTTGAGCTGGCTTTCCCAAGCACCAGTTTTGGGATGTTACTAGTTAATAGTCTTGTTTTAAGTGGTCAGTCAGAAATACCCAACCTTTAAGTTGAAACAGGAGAATTGGAGTTTATACCATTCTTGCCACGTATCACATACTGCTCATACATCTACTGTTGTCGCTCTTTTTTCTAAGTTTTTATTAAGCTTTTTTATGTTGCATACAATAGTTCTTAATCAAATTTAAACCCTCTCCCCAATCCATACCTTCCCCCACTGCCCCGTGTCAGACCTCATGCATTCCACCATACATATTAAGTCCTATCCAGTCAAGCATTTGTGGTCCCATTTATTATTTCTGTCATTCCCATGGAGACACCCAACTTCATGTTCCATCTCACAGTTGAGAACAACTGAGCTTCAAGGAGCTGTTGAGACAGGAGGTAGACTGACCAGGCAGTCAGGATGTCACCTGACCATGAGGGTTTCCACTTGCTATCTGCAGCTGAAGACATCCTGGTTCCTAGTAAAACCACAGAGGCAAACGACCAACAGCACACTGAGTTCCTAGCCACTTCCCTTACAGCCTCCCTCCCCTTTACAAAGTCTTTCTTAAACTCCAAGCAACAGCCAGGTGGAGGAAATCTACTCTTGGGACCTCTCCTATTGAGCAAGCACTCTGGTGACTCTTGATCAAATCAAGGCATCTTCACAGTGCTCACAGTGCTCTCAGGACGGCTCCTCCCCTGCTGCTTAATAAAATTCCCTTGCTTTTGAACTCACCCATTGTCTATGTATTTCATTCTTTAAATTCAAGCAACACAAATTAGGCATTGGATTCTGGTGTGGGGAGCCCTGGTGACCTCAGCACCTCTGTACCAGACTCTGTTACACTCTAGGAGACCACCTGTCTCTCAATATGTTAAATACCCAAGATCACAGTGAGTGAGTGACCAGAACCCAACCTTGCCTGTCTCCAAAGCTTAAGGTAGTTCAGCATCATCCTATCACTCCAGATCAGCGATCACTAAATCAGCCAACAAATGTCACTGTATTTGTTTCCCTAATCTTAGAAGAAAATGCCAAAAACATTTTATAAAACTGTTTCATCTACACACACTTAAAGGCTTACTAAAGTGTCTCAGGACCTTAGTTATAGAGTTATAGATACAGGATGTGAGTTTCCAGTTCTGTTCCTCCTGTATCAAAGCAGTGGAGAGATGGACTGCACCACATTTCTCAAAGCTCACAAACTGGAACCGGGGAGGCAGATGACTTAGTAGAGTGCTTGCCATGCAAGCATGAGACCTTAGTTTGAATTCCCAAAACTCATGTAAAAAATCCAGTAGGGTGATGCATACTTGCATTGCAGTGCTGGAGGAGCAGAGACAGAAGGATCCCTGGGTATTGATGGCTAGCCAGTCTAGCTGAATTGATGAGCTCCAGGCCAGTGAGAGAACCTGTCTCAAAAACAAAATAGACTGGAACTGTGGTCCTCTCCTGTGAGCTGCAGCCGTGATCCCCTCCTATGAGGCAGAGTTGTAGTCCCCTTCTATGAGCTGGACCTGTGATCCCCTCCTATGAGGCAGAGCTGTGGTCCCCTCCTATGAGCTGGAGCTGTGATTGCCTCCTATGAGCCAGAGCTGTGGTCCCCGCTTATGAGGCGGAGCTATTGTCTCCTCCTGTGAGCTGGAGGGTTGCCTCCCATATACCGGAGCTGTGGTCCTCTCTAATGAGCTCCTGGAGGTGTGGTTCCCCCCATGTGAGCTAGAACTGTATTGTCTTCCTGGGAACTTGGAACTGTGGTCACCTCCAGTGAGTTGGAGTTGTGGTCCCCTCTTGTGAACTTGGAGCTGTGGACTCCTCCTGTGAGCTTGAGGCATATTTCCCCTCACCCCTGTGGGCTAGAGTTGTGGTTCTCTCCTGTAACCTGGAACTGTGATCCCCACACTGAAGCAGCTATGCCCCCCTCCTGTGAGCTGGAACCATGGTTTCATATTCCTCTGATGGTGGGCTGATGGTAGAGCAGCTCTGAGGATGGAGACAGCAGTTTCAGCCTTCTTTGAATGGCTGCATCCTCCATAGCTCCCTCCCCTGAGCTCCCAAGTTGTACATGGCAGTGGCTTTGCCTCTGTGCTGGGTTTATGCTGGGGACAGGGGAGGTTTCTGTCATTTTCTGTTTCTAGTCTTTGAAGGACTGATTCTCAAGAATGGACCTCCCACCTCCCTTGATGGCAGGCTTTGGTCTTGACTCCACACGTGGTCCTGGGCACCCAGGTCTTGATGTTGGCCCTTTCCCATTCCCAGGCACCAAGAGATTTTCCATTGTTTTTCTATCTCCCTTCTACAGCCCCAGTGTGCCCTGTGCCCTACAGAAAATTTAAAGCACCTAATTAAACTTCTAGAGGATAAAAAAAAATTAGACAAGGAGTTGAGGAAGTTCGGGGGTTAATGGCGACTACCTTAAAACTACATTGTGTCCACGTATGCAATCCTCAAAAACACCAATAAAAATATTACATAAAAATAAGTTAGAAGGCTGGAGAGATGCTCAGCAGTTAAGAGCACTGACTTCTCTTGCAGTGGATCCAGGTTCATTTCCCAGAACCCACATGGCAGCTAACAACCACCTATAACTCCAGTTCCAGGGAATTCAGCACCCTCTTCTTATCTCTGTGGGAATTGCATAACATGGATGCACTTACACACATGCAGGCAATACACTCACACACATAAAATAATAAAATATTTTTAAAATAAGGTAGAGCTTGACTGAAGGCATCCATCATTGACCTGTAGCCCTCATGCACGCAACACGTTATATGCATATGCAAATGCATCCATGTGTGTACACATGAACGAAAAAATTAAAATAAAAAACCCTCATACATTGATATCCTAAGCCCCAAAGAGACTGTATATAGAGATGGGCCTTTAGAAGGTAACTAAAGATAAACAAGGTCATAAGAGTGGAGCTCTGACCCTGTAGGATTAGTGTCCTCAGAAGAAGAGACACCCAAGTACTCATCCACCCACTCACCCACCCACCCCAGCAGGCACATGGGGAAAGGCTGTGTAAGGACAAGTAGCCTTTGCAACACAGGAAGGAGGAGGTCCTGTTAGACAGCAAGTCTCCCTGGACTTCCATCATGGACTTGTAAACCTCCAGCACTGTGAAAACATAACTTTATGTTCTTCAAGATCTGCCCAGCCTGTGAGATTTTGCCATGGCAGCCTGAGCACACCCAGACAGATGGCAATTAATATTTATCTGCCACGAAGGTCAGACTTGGCAAATTAAAGCTCTATTGAAATGAGCCATAGAGTAGGGATGGCTATTTCTCTGTGAGGCCTACATGAGACCCTGGAGAGGCTCTGACTGTAGAATACATGTCTCTAAAGACCTCGTAGAATGACAACCCAGGAACTGCAGCAGGACACCTGT
>NW_008335297.1:6054535-6070376 GCF_000622305.1 Nannospalax galili | reverse complement strand
TGTGTGTGTGTGTGAGAGAGAGAGAGAGAGAGAGAGAGAGAGAGAGAGAGAGACGTGTCTCCCGGCTGTGGTGATCATTTCTAGACAAGCCTCAGGCTGGCTGCCTTGCCTGTTCTTTCCCCAAAGTGGAAACTGCCTTGTTTACTTCTTCTCTGTTTATAAAAATAACATACTCTTCTGCAAAAAATAAACCAGCAATTTTAAGATGTAGAAAGGAGGAAGTAAAATCTAACACAGCCCCTCCTCTCAGAATTACCACTGTGAAAATACCACTGAGCATCTCTCCAGACCTGTTGGGGTTTTTGTTCATTTCCGTGTATACATATACACAAAGAAATTATATATGTGCTTCAGAAATAAAAATTGGATCCTAGCAACTTCAATTTCAAGGCTGCCTTTCTCACTTGAGAAAATTGTCAGCATAACAAAAATCATCTCGGAAGCCAGCCCGCCTCGTTTAAATCCCAGTCTTGTACTTGCTAACCGGGGAGCCTGGCTTCTCTGTGACTCAAACCCCTTATTCAGAAAATGGATGCAAACAGCCCCTATCTCTTAGAAATTTTGAAAAATTAAATGGCTTGGTTTTGGAAAATACTTTCAACTATGACTAGGATGTAGGAAATATCATAAAACTGTAACACATATATGCAAATGCACATATGTACACATACATATACACACGTACAAATGCACATATACATACATATGTACACACAAATGCACCATATACATATACATGCAAATACACACATACACACAAATACACATATGCATACATACACATAGCCAAGGATGATCTTGAACTCCTGATTCTCTACCTCTACCTCCCAAGCACTGGCATTTCAGGTGTGTATCACCACAACCTCTTTATGTGACGTTGAAGACTGAACACAAGCTTCATGCATTCTCAGCAAAAGCTCTACCCACTGAGGTATACCCAGAAAACTCTAGGTCTTACCCCTGAGACACTGAAGTCCCAGGTCACATTTAGTCAACCAGTGAGGAGATAGGTGCAGGTTGATGGGGTGGAGAGCTGAACATGATATTCAAGTTGTAGCCCTTCCTGGTTGCTGTCAGTGGGGAGTCTAAGGGAATCAGGAAAGAGGCTTCAGCCTTTGAGAGGATTACTGTGCCTAAAGGAGGCACTGAACTCAATCTAAAGAAGAAGGGCAGAAACCCACACTGTGGTTTCTGCTTGCCCAGCCCGGATTCATGTCCTGCAGTGAGTTCTAGGACTCTCGCTTGCTTCAGGAATAAGCCCCTCCATGATTCTATCTCACACCCACACTGACTAAGCACTTAGATTCATCCATTCCCAAAGCCAAACATGAGTGAATTACTTAGTTAATTCAGCACTCTGTCTCTCTACCTATGTAAGTTTAAGCTAGATTTCTGTACTATTTCTTTTCTGCCACCATGACCACAGTACCTGACAGAAACAAATTAAAGGAGGAAAGATTTGTTTGGGCCCATGGTTTCAGTCTATCATGGTGCAGAAGGTGTGGAGCAGCTCAGTTCACAGCAGTGGGTGCTGGTGGCAGAGGCTGCTCACATCAGAGCAGACCAGGAAGCAGAGAGCAGGGCTGGAACCAGGGGTGGATATAACTTCCAGAGGACCCTCTTTCCTCCATCAGGACCACACCTTCTTTCTAAAGCCTCCACGATCTCCCAAGTCAGCATTACCAGCTGGTCAATAAGCATTGAAAACATGAGCCTGTGAAGGACATCTTAGATTCAAGCCGTAACAATTTACATCCATTGAAACCAACCATGCTATTTCATCCAGACACCAAATCATAGCTTCATCACACTTCCCCAACCAATTTCAATGAAAACTCTTACTTTTCTTCCCCAACTACAAAATAACATTGGTGTGCATATCATTGAATGCAGAAAAGGAAATGACATAAAAAGTCGCTGCCTTCAGCAGCCCTGTGCCTGACCAGCCTAGAGCATCCCAACACCCACCCCCATACACACATGCACACACGTGCTCACATGCTCACACATATGCACATGCACACAAATGCACATACTAAAATGGGCACTTGTGCATATACACATACACACACACGTACACCTGTGATGAAAATACACACACATGCACACACACATACCCACACAGAAAATGTTTGTGCACATGATAAAGGTTAAATTGCTTCAATAGTAGCACAAACAACTAAAATGCATGATAGGCATGCATTTTGTTTTCAAACTTGCATTCTATCTTGAGAAACTTTCTATTAGCCCTCAGCCTCCCAGGATACAGGTGACAGTGACTCTGGCTCTTTTGATCTCTTTGTTTCCCCTCTCAGTAGCTCTACACATCTCTCTCATTCTTTTATGCAAAGAGCCATTTTCTTTCCACGTCTCTCTGAACCTCACCAACGTCCCCAGCCTCATCTTCCCCAATGTATTATTTAAGACAGCAGAAGGGGAGCCGGAGAGCACTGACTTCTTTTGCAGAGATCTGAGTTTGATTCCCAGCACCCACATGGCGGCTACGAACTCTTAATTCCAGTTCCAGGGGAATCCAAAGCCCTCTTCTGGCCTCCACAGCATTGCATGGCATGGGTACAGGCAATACACAAATATACATAAAATAAAAATAATAAAATATTTTTTAAAAAGACAGCAGAAGAATTTGAGTCCAGATTTCTGAATAATATTTTCACAATAGTATGTCTACAGAGAAAAATATCAGATAAGAAACACTGAACAGATTAGCAGTGGGTGGTCAGATTACAAGTAATTCTTATTTCTTCTTTTAAAAAATACATAGTATTCGTAGACAGATTTCAATAGACTTAATATTACCTCTTTGTATGGTCATTCCAGAAAAGAAAGCAAAGAAGAGGAAAACTTTATTAGTACCTCACACAATTATGCCAACAGGAATTTCGTTTCACACTTGCAGAACCTGACAAAATATTAGTTCAGGAGGTTACTAAGCTAATTGATATTCAAAACTCAAAGAGGTTAAGTAATTTCCTTAAGAAAGAGGCAGGGCAAAGATTTACTCTCAACCATGCAAGATGGCAAAGAAACTGGTATTTGTATTAGTTATTTCCATGTAGCTGTAACCAAAACTGTTGAAATAACTTGATTTCAAAGATGTATTTGGCTCATGATTTCAGAGGATTCAATTAAGGTTGCTTGGCTTCGTGGACTTGCCCAGAACATCATGGCAACAGGAACGTATAACAGAAGGAAGTCACTCACTTCATGGCTGACCAGGAAGGAGAGAAAGAGGGAGGGAGAGAGGGAGGGAAAGAGAGAGATAGAGAGAGAATATGAAAATATTTCCAGGCACCTACTCCACAGATAAGAATTTACCTCCATGACTTTCTCCAGCTAAACCTCATGCCCTAAAACTTCTTGCACCTTCCAAAATGATGCTATCAATTGGAGATCTAGGCAGTAACTCTGAGCCTGTGATAATAAAGCACAATAATGAGTTTTATTACTATACATCTCCATCTGGAGGCCTTAAAGACTCCAGGTTCAAGAACTTCAAATACCTGTAGACCTTGGATAATACTTGGCCAGGTGTCAATTGTGGTTTTGCACAGAGCTCCCTGACCTGAAAGGTGACCACAGAGGTCCTGGAACACTCTGCTAGAGGTTGGGCGATCTTCATATTTCACCCCCTAGTCAGCAAGCGTGCCTGAGGAGACATTCCTGGAGTACCGGGCCACCTCCAGCAACACTTTAACTGTGTGAAATGATACTAAGAATACCCTTGGAGCAATTATCCCCATAAAACGATGTGGTCAGAACATGGCCTTTTGAAAAGAGTTGTGATCAGGCTCAATTACTGAATCATCACACTTTTATTAGTCTCAGGGGACTGTCACCATGGTTCTGCCTGTGAGTTTATCATTAAGTTTTGTTCCCATCTTCCTCTATTCTGGAAGAGAAAGAGTGTAATATATAGAGAATTTATTTCCATCTGTGTAAATTACATGTTAGATTTCACGCAGGGAAACCAGCAAGGCTCAAGACAGATCTACCCTGGAGAAAGAAGAGTCTGTTTCCTTAGGTTCTCCCTGTAGGAATTTAGCTCTATGGAGCTCAAAATGATAAGACCTGAGTAGTAACCATGAAAAAGAAAATTGTGTCTTGCAGTGCCTGAGAGCTTGACTCAGTTTACATCTAGGCTCACTGGCTAATTCATTTCATGGAATATATTACATATCTGCTACATGTCAGGTACTGTTTTTAATGCTGGGGTTCTATCATAAATACGTGGAGGTCCTTCCTTTCATAATTTTAGGGTCAAGTTTAAGGACACAACAATAGGTAAAAATGTCATAAGCAGAGACTGCTGTGGGGGAGACCAAACAGGTGGGGCAGGGCCAGAGGAGAGAGAGGCTGCTACAACTGGGTTGGGGAGGAATGAGGGAAGACCTCTTTGTGGAGGTGACTTTGAAGCTAAAATCTGAACTAGATTTTAACTTCAGTCTGGGAGATGAATTCCTGGCAAACGTTGACATTTATTGGTTGTCTCCTTGAGAAGTGTCTTCACTCCTTTGATGTGAGTGTTCTTATCTGTAAGATGGGGGAGAATTTGGGCTGGGGCGATGGCTCAGTGAGTAAAGTGTAGAAGCATGAAGATCTGAGTTTGGATCCCCAGCACACATGTAAAAAGCTGGGTGTGGTGGTCTGCACTTGTAACCTCAGTTTTGGGGTGGGTAGCTGGGCCAAGACAGGCAGATCCCAGGGACTTACTGCCAAGACAGTCTAGTTTAAACAGCCAGTTCCAATTCAGTGAGAGACCCTGTCAAAAAAGCAAATGAAGAAGACACTGGACATTGACTTCTAACTTCCATAAGTATACATATAGGCGAACACACACACACACACACACACACACACACACACACACACACACCTATTCTTCTAAAATGCAAAATGCTGAGAATACAAAACCAGTGCTAGAATCAAATGTCATGGTCCTTAAAATTGGAGTTACAGATGGTTCTGAACTGCCATACGGGTGCTGGGAACTGAACTTGGGTCCCCTGCAAGAGCAGCCAGTGCCATAACATTTTCTCCATTTAATATTTTGGACTGAAGTAAGCCATAGGTAGTTGAAACTGTAGAAAGTGGGACTGAGGATATACTGCATTTAGAGAGCCTGAGGATGCAGCCTTTCTGTTGGCAGAGTGCTTCCCTAATATGTATGAAAGATGGGCCAGTCTCCAGCACTGCATAAAACCAGATGTGATGATATACAGATGTAATCCCAACACTTGGGAAGCTGAGGCAGGAGGAACAGGAATCCAAAGTCATCCTCCACTACACAGAAAGTTTGAGTTTAACTGGAGTATCTGACATCCTGTCTCAAAGGATAAAATAAATTTAACTTTATTATATATTTGTGTTGTATATATGTTTGTATTACATGAATATATGGTCTTAATTATGCTATATTTATTATCTATATTATCTATATTTATTATCTAATATATAGTCTTGATTATGCTATATATCTTACCCACATTTATCAATAGACCTGCCTGATATATAGTTAGCATTCAAATAATGATTGCTGCTTGGTCTAAAATGATGCAGCACACGACACTGATGAAATGGCTCAGAGGATAAGAGCACTGGCTGTTCTGGAAGGGGACCTGGCAGTTCCCAGCACTCACATAATGGCTCAGAACCGTCTGTAACTCCAGTTCCAAGGGAGCTGACACAAGTGGTCTGCTTCTGTCCTCTTCTTCTAGGTAAGCCCTGTTCAGCTTTCATTTCATTACAGGTGATTTTCTTTACCTTCTAGGCTGGGTCAGTGTTACTTTGCTATTTTCCATGCCATAATCATGCTCTTTCTTTCAGATGTTAACTATTTTATTCTGACTAGTGAAATTATTTGGGTCTTCTGCATTAGATTGAGAGTTCCATGAGGACAGAGACAAAGGTCTTGGTCAGTGGGCATTTTTACTTCACAAAGCTTCCAAATTTGGTATGACGTTTGCCTCATGGAAAGTATTCAACAAATATCAGTGAAGGGAAGGAAAGACAAAAGGAAGGGAGAAAAGAAGGAGGGAGGGAGATTTAAATCGATAGAGAACAAGAGCAAGAGTGAGCGCACGTGAGAGAGAAAAGAAGCAGGAAGCAAAGAAGGAAAAGGTAGAGGAGGAGGATGTGGAGGAAGAGGAGGAGGAGGAGGAGGAGGAGGAGGAGGAGGAGGAAGAAGAGGAAACTCAAAATTAACTAAAACACAAGGCCTGGGCACTTGAATGAGAGATTCCTCTTTCTTACTATTTGGGCAAGAACTGTCCTTCAGGTATTTATTTATTTTTATTGTTTTTAAATTTTTTATTGAATTTCCGTGTAGTTCATACAGAACATCTCAATCAATCTGAATCATCTTTATGCCCCCTTCCCCACTGGCACCCTCCGATAGCCCCTTCCCCTGCTGGAATTCACACACATTATGTCATTTGTGTTAAGGCCTATTGTGTCAAGTTAGTGTCCTCAAACATCCTTCAGTGCAAGTTCACCTACTGAGGTCTAGTCAGCCTATCGAGAATCCCTCACTTTAGGAAGATCAGCTCTTCCTCACCCAGCAGTAATCAGTTGCCAATATTTCTTCAGTGAAGATTGAGGTCTGCTGTCCATTTCCCCAGTTCTATGCTGGGTTTTTGTCTGTCTGAGTTTGCCAGAGGGCCAGGAACACAAAAAGTCACAAATGGCCAAAGCGTAGAGACTAAGAGCCTGCAGAGTGCTGGTCCTTGGACAGGACTGCTATATTAACCTTCATCCACCCAGGGCTCAAGGACCTTCAGGTATTTATATCCTGAAATCACTAACCCTAAAATGATCTAGATAGCAAAATGCATTGTCTTGGAGTGACCCAATTAGTATCCAGGATGTGGATGCTAGATGAACAGAGAACCATTTGTTGATAATCAGGCACCCTCATACTCTTATGAGCTGTGCCTCAGGGTCAGGCAGCTTGCTCTGGAATGTTCTGACTCTGCCTATACATCATCTGTGCATTATACCACCCACCATACTGTGAAGTCATGGTTTGTTTGCTTCTTGTTCTTCCCAATTGAATTTAGATACTTTGAGCAGAAAAGACCTTCATGCAGTGGGAATTGGGCTCCAGATTGAGCATGTGTGTGCGGTAAAGGACTGAGAACTAGATGGCTCTATCCATGGTCTTATGAGGAAGTACATTAAAGAAATAGCAACAATCTCAGAGAAAGAGCTCCAGGCAAAGTGTTCAGAATTGTTTAATAAACATAAGAAAGCATTGGAAGGAAACTCTGATTGCCAAAAGGCTGAGAGATGATTTGAGGAAACCCAGTGCTTTTTACTGGCAGGGGAGAGACAGATAGAGCAAAGAATAGTGGCAATATGCACATTCGGCCAAACTGCAACTACTGAGTGAGAGACAGGAGCAAAGAGAGTATTGTTAGCCTGTAGTAAGTACTGTGCACCCAGCACTTTATAGGTATAGAGGTGTGGGGAGTAGGGTGTCAGTTCTGGTGTCAAGGCAATAAGAATTCAAGTCCTGGCTCTTCAACTCTTAGCTTGCGATCTAGAAGATATGCTCAGCTGCTCTATAGCTGATTTTCCTAAATTAAAGAATGAACACATATCTACTGCATTGGGTAGCTGTAAGGAAGAGTGTGTTGCTGTTCTAATGTGACAAAAAGACCTGGAAGAAGCAACTTAACACCAACATTTTTTGCTCCACAAATAAATTTCATGTTAAATAAATATAGACCAACATGACAACTTCTTTTCCTTCCGAAGAAAAGATCATTTATCCATCTCTAAAATTGTAGTCCTCATTTCCAGCTTCTCTATGACATCCCACAAGGTGGCCGGAAAGAATCTTCCCTTCTCAGATGCTGGTATGTTGGGACCTGATACACAGTGAGCCAAGGGGGGCTCTGGGCCGTCATTCTCCTTGAAGGCCTCTGCTGTGTGCTCACACTTCCCTGTAAAGCAATACTGGATGTGTTTTGTTTTGTCTCTCTCTCTCACACACACGCATGCATATGCTATTAACAGTGAGTTGAAGAACACAGCTGTTTGCATTCTGAGTCTGCACTTTCATGTTTGGTCACTTTGGGTAAGTAATGCTACCTCCCTGAGTCCACTTCAGTTGTCCATAAAACGGGGCTATATCGTATGCCAAGGTAGCCAGGAAGATCAACAATGACGTATGCTCAGGTGACTTCTCAAGGTCCGTACTTAAGGCTTGGTAGCTGTTTTCTCATCTCCCAGCCTGTGTCTCCAACTCTGCAGTCTCTTAATTCCTGCCACATTCTTTTCTAATCTCATTCCAAGCTCCCAGCAGCAAAGGCAGACCGTCGATAACTCTCTGTGGGATTTCTTGATTTCAGATATTTCTCCCCTTTCTTGCCTCCAAGTAATATCTGGCTCATTTGAGCAATCTCCAAACTTCTCATGTGGAAAAAAAAATAGACTATTTGGGATGAGCCACTTTCTAAGCTGCATGCTAATAAGTGCTGTTCTTATTGTTATTATATTTGCTTTCAAATCAGCAAGTATTCTGATTAGATTCTGAAGAAGGGGACACTGTTAGCCAGTGATGTGGAGAAAATAAAAGCTATTTTTAGTCAATCTTTCTCTTGATTAGCCCCTGATGCTTATTTGATAGTTGATGATGTCAGTAGATAATCTTGAGATGATGTCAGTAGTTATTCGGGGAAAGCTTCAGGAGAGCGACTGAGAATGGTTGTGTGGTCTGCTGGGGATCATCCATGTATTGCTCCTGTAGGTCTTCCTTAACTTCAGCATCTCCCAGTAAGCAATTCCAACACACGATCTGCACTAGGCACTTCTAAAATGTGTGTGAGGCAGAGGAGAGGATGTGTTAAGATCTCGGGTTCTGGGTCCACATGACTTCAGTTTGATCATGGTCTTTTTTTTGTATGTAGATACTTAACTGTTCTAGGTCCCCATGCCTTCATTTACGCCTGGGGGAAATGATATACCTGCCTTGTGGCATCATGAGAGGATTCCATGGGGTTATTCATGTAAAAGATCAGTGATTCTATTTGGGATGGTGTGCCTGCCACACCAATGTCAACTCTTCATACTTCCTCCTCTTTCCTGACTTATGCAAGCTGAAAATCAAAGAGGGTAAAGATCTGATCTGAAGACTCAAAGGTAGCAAGTGGGCTCTATACACGCATTTTAATCTCAGTGTTCCCTACTCAAAGTCAGCGTCTTTCTCCTACATCCAGAACAGTCAAGATATGTCTGAAAGCTAGTGAACAAATCCTCAAGAAGACAGATGGTACCTTAAGCTGTTCGTAGGTAGATAGTGTTCAAAGAACCATAATCAGGCCTGAGGATGTAGTTCAATTGTAGAGTGCCTGCATAGCTCACACAACGCCTTGCGTTCAATTCCCAGCACCCCATAAAACTAGGTATGGTGGTGCATGCACACAATTCTAGAACTCCAGAGGTGGAAGGAGGAAGATCAGATGTTCAAGGTCATCTTTGACTGTATAACAAGTTTGAGACCAGCTTGGGATACATGAGATCCTGTCTCAAAAACAAAACAAAGCAAAACAAAAACCAATACATAAAAAATCTTGATCTGTTGGAAGATTGCATTCACATCCAGCAAATATCTATTGATTTCCCAAAAGTACCTCAAACTGGCCTAGACAAGAAGTGAGTAAAAGTGATAAATAAAATAAGACAAAAGTCTCTATCCTAAGGAACTTGGAAGGTAGTGAAAGGGCTGATACAATGAAAAGAATCATCCAATACTTGCAAAACTTTTTTCTATACTGAAAAGGATTGTGGTAATTTTGTGTACATATATGTATATAGTATTTGAATGATGGGTTAGTTTAACAACAAGCAACACATCGAAGGTGATGCACACCCAGCGCCACTTCTCACATAGTCCTTCAAAAATGTTAGGTTTTCTCAAAATAGACCTGCCATATGACTCAGCTATACCACTCCCAGGTATGTCCCTGAAGGACTGTAAGTCAACATATCACAGACATGATTGCATATCCGTCTTTATTGCTATAACACTCGCAGTAGCTAAGAAATCAAACCAGCTGAGATGCCCATCAATCAACAGATGAATTGATAGAGAAAATACTGCACATACACATACACATAGTGGAATTTTTTCAGCCATAAAGAAAAAGAATGAAATCACAGTATTTGTAAAAAAAAAAAAAAATAAAATAAAAAAGAAAAGAAAAAAGAATGGATGTAACTGGAGATCATTATGTTAAGTGAAATAAGCCCAACTCAGACAAACATTGCATGCTTCTCTCTCATATGTAGAATCTAGATTTAAATTTTTATTACATTTATTTATTTATTATGGGAGGGATACATGCTGCATCACATGTGTCACGGTCAGAGGGCAATGGGAATCAGTTCTCTCTTTCTACTATGGGGTCTGTGGGAGAAGACGAAGAGCTCTTAAAGGAGATGGTGGGTTGTGGAGTATCTGTGGTATGAAAACTGAAGGGGGGATTATTTGGGAGGAGGAAGAGGTGGGGAGGGAGACAGCAGTAAAGGAAGGGTAAGAACCAAGTAAAATGACATGTATATTAAAATGTCATAGTAAAACCTATCATTTGGTGCGATAGCTTTAAAAATTAATCAAAAAGAAACATCAGGCTTTTAAAATTAGTGTTTATTAATTGTTCAAAGTAAAAAGTTTCATGATGATATCATGTCTTTTGATCATGTTTTCCTCTCATTATCCTTTCGATCCCCCCTTTCATCCTGTGTATTCTTAATGTCCCTCTTATTCTCATATCCTTCCTTTACCCCATATTTCACAGATGAAAAAGAATGAAATACTTGTTTTGTGATATTGGCTTATTTTACTTAACATGATGACTTCTAATTCCATCCCATTTCCTGCAAATGACATAATTTAGTTCTTCTTTATAATAAGCAAATAACACCCAAATAACATGCCACATTTTCTTTTTTAAGTTCATTTTTATCAAATTTTTACAAATTTTATACAATATATTTTGACCATATATTTAGACACTCTCCCTCTCTGCACCTCTCTTGCAGCCCCCCCCCATAGGATTTCATTTACTCTGTCATATACATTAAGGCCTATTGAGTCAAGTTTGTGTCCCCAAATATCCTTTGGTGTGTGTCCATTCACTGAAGCCTGCTTAACCAATCTAGCATCACACCCTTAAAGAAAACCAACTCTCCCTTTCCCAGAAGTTATCGGTTGCCAGTAGTTTCTCAGTTAAGGTTGGGGCTTCTTTCCCATTTTCCCACTATGTTGGGATTTTTGTCTGGCTTGGGCTTGTGTGGGTCTTGCATGTGCTGTTACCATTGCTGTGAGTTCAGAAGCACAACCTCCCAGGTGTCTAGAAAACTCTGTTTCCTTGTGGTCATCAACTACCTCTGGCTCTTACGATCTTTCCAGTCCCTCTTCCACAGTGACCTCTGAGCCTTGGATGAGAGAGGTTTGATATAGGTGTGTTATTCAGGGATAAATACTCTCCAGTTTCTTCTTCTCTGCACTTTGACCAATTGTGGCTTTCTGGGTTAATCACTATCTGTTGCATGAAGAACTTTTGGTGGTGAGAATTAAAAGATGCATTCCATCCCCTGTTCCCCTCTGTTCCCTGTGTTGTAGATATGTTACTTAAAGCTGGGCACCTCACAGACACTTTTTCTATACATTTGACCAGTTTTGGAACTTTATGTTGGTCTCTATCTATTGCAAAAAGAAGCTTCTTTGATAGTGGTGAGAGGTACACTTGTCTGTAAATATAAAGATACCTATTTAGAATACAGTAAGAAATTATGCAATTTGGGAGTATTTTAGATAGACCCACTGAAGGGGTACTCCAATTGCCTCACCTTGTGTCCCTGTTCAGCATGGGAGAAGCCAGAGTGGTCGGCATCCCTATTCCCTATTGGCAATTTGGGTAACCCCTTCAAAGGATGGCATGATAAGAGTAGGAGGTAGGAACTAGAACAGTTAGGGTTAAAAGACCCCAAAGAAATGTACCCATTTTCTTGGCTAAAAGTCAAAATGTCCTTGGGCCTATTAGCAACATACTCTGTTCCAAAGCCAAAAATGTCAAAAAGTATTTGGGAGCTTGTATCTAATCCTTAAAAGATTTTAGGTTTACCTCTTCAGAGGGGGGAATGTTGGAGGGGAGGGAGTGGGCATGGATTTGATCAAAACACCTTATATGCATGTATGAAATTCTCAATAAAGTTTTTGTAAAAATTAAAAAAATAAAGAAATTACATTGGTATAGGGATGTGACAAAAGTAGGTTTTTCTCTAGTATCTATGACCATGTGTATTTGGCTATTTTTACAGTACTACACATGAGTTCCCTCCCATTGAGAGGCTTTAAGTCCAATTAGACAGCTGCTGATTACTCCCAAGATAAAGGGGCCACTTCTGCACCAATAGAGATTATTTTCTGGGCTGATCAATTTTATGGTTCATAGACTTTACAGCTGGATGGGATCATTTATTTTCTCCCTTAGAATTTTGCATAGTATCTTCTGATACTGTGTGAGCTAGTTTTCAGCGGGGGAGGTTCCCATGTCAGTTCCAGCTCAATTGCTCCAAGTCCTATGTCTGAAGTATGTCCTGACTTCAGCAATAGAGTCTTGCCCTCAAATTCTGGAAGGCAATCAAGGGCTTGTGCCACATTTTCTTTATCCATTCTGTGAATGGAGACCTAGGCTGACCCTAACAGTCGTGTGAAATGTTAGTTTTCATTATCACTATTGCTACTGCTAACATTGTCACTGAAAGGGAACTGAAGTTATTCTACGTAAATCCAGAGGTGTGGTGGGGGAAATATATAGAATTTAGAGAGATGTTTTCATCTCAGTGAGGAGAGACGAGCCTTTCAGACGCCAGCCTACCATGACAAAGCAGGCTTGGGAAGGGTGAACTTCCCAGCACAGAAACTGGCCCATGAGGGTGGATGTCACTTGTGGAAATGACAGAGGAAGGACCTGCCCATCAGACTGGGTTATGCAACCTCAGTGACACTTCATAACAAAATCTGACTCTCCCTCCCCCGTGGGCTCTAGAGTGACGATGTTTGTTTGTGATGTGGAGCAAATCTAGGGCACCTGTTCCAAAAATAACCAAGTACAAGCATGGCAGAGCGAGGAGGTGGGGCTGAGCATACATCATCTTCCCCTTGACACGTTCCTCCTACACGTCACAAGGCCAGATGGTAGCAGGGACTAGAGGAGTCATTCTGACCCATCTTTGACCTTCCACATTATCTCACCTTGAGACACCCCTCACTCAGCCTGACTCTGGGAGACCCATCTTTGTGGATGTCCCCAAGGAAACATGCCCTGGCTTCAGCCAGATTATTCACCATAGGAACACTGAACCTACCCTTGTCAATGTTCCGATTCTGCATTTCAAGAACTAATCACAGTGAAGAGATGGGGCCTCTACTCTTTTTAAAAAATTATTTATTTAGCCGGGAGAGGTGGCGCATGCCTTTAATCCCAGTGCTCCAGAGGCAGAGGCAGGCAGATCTCTGTGAGTTTGAGGCCAGCCTGGTCTACATAGCGAGTTCCAGGCCAGCTGGAGCTACTGGGAGACCCTCTCTCTCAAAAAAAAAGACCAAAACATTATTTATTTATTATTTTTACTTTATCTGTATGAGTATATTGCCTGCATGCATGTAAGTGCACTCATGTTGTGCAGTGCTCGTGGAGGACAGATGAGGGCATCAGATGCCCTGGAACTGTAGTTATAGATGTCGTTAGCCACCATGGGTGTGCTGAGAGTCAAACCTGGGTCTTCTGCAAGAACAGCCAGTGCTCTTAACTGCTGAGCCATCTCTCCAGCCTGGAGCTTCTACCCTTAAGAGCCTGTAGTGAATCCTTGAGAACTCTAGAGACCACATGTGATGAATTATTTGGCCTTTAAGTCACATGAAAGCTCTGGAAAGATAGGAATTGGATTTTGCTCATATTTGTATTTCTGCCAGCCTAGTACAGAACTTTGAATGCAATGCATGCTCCATGAATAGGCAACAGATGAATAAATGAGTTAATGAGCAAGTGTTTGAATGATGGGATCAATTTATTCATTCAACAAATATTCATTTACTGGGCCTCGGTTCAGTTTGGTTGTTAAAGGAGAGGAATTCAATTTAATGCAATTGTTAGTGCATAGCTACAAGTTTAAGAAATACCAAAGGAAGAAAGTGCACAGGGAGGGGCCAGAAAAGGGAAAGAAAATTAGGAAGGATGGAGAATAAATATTTCCATTCACAGGAGAATTTTCAAATTTTGGACAGTACAGTGGATAGTTATACCTGTGAAACAAAGACTTGGATAGATGCAAGAAATACATGCAGCAGAGAGACAAACAGACAGGAAAAAAGAAATAGTTGAATCACCTTGTATAACTGATTGATACTGGAAACACTGATTCTCTCTAGAGCTCAGCTATCTATGTGATGATTTTAAAATATGGTCACAAATATTTTAACATTCCTTCATTCAAGAGATAAAATTTAATTCCTCCTTTTGGGCGTGGGTCTTGCTTAGTACTCATTTAGAATAGAACATGGTAGAAAAGCTGGTGTTTTGATGTTGAAACTCATACAAAAAATTGCAGCTGCCTCTTCCTCTTCTTCCCGCTCCTCTTCTTTCTCTTCTTCCTCCTCTTCCTTTCCTTCCTCCTCTTTCTCCTCCCTCTCTTCCTCCTCTTCATTTTACTCTTCCTCCCCTCTTTGTTCACTTTTCTTCTTTCTCCTCCTTCCTTCCTTCCTTCCTTCCTTCCTTCCTTCCTTCCTTCCTTCCTTCTTCCTTCCTCCCTCCCTCCCTCCTCCTTCCTAGGGGGAAATGCTCGCAGGGCCTTTAATATGTTGCTGAGAGAGATTAAAGAGGACTTGGGTAAAGGGAGATAAAGGCCATATTCATGAACGGGAAGGTTCAATGTGGTTAAAATATTTTGCCCCAACTATATAGACTCAACAAAATCCCAGCCAGAAACAACATTTTTTTCTCTCTCTCTCATTTTCTATCCTCCCTCCCTCCTTCCTCCCTCCCTTCTTCCTTCCTTCCTTCCTTTCTTCCTCCCTCTCTCTTCTTTCTCTTACTCTTCTCTACTTCTTCCTCCTCCTTCCTTACCCTCCTTCCCCTGCTCTTGCTCCTCCTTTGTGTTCCTCCTCCTTACACAGACAAGCTAGATAATATGTGCTCCGCACTTTGAAACAGGCCTGTGGAGAAGCCTATGTGATAAGGAACTGAGGCCTCCAGCCAAGGGCCACATCTTGAGACAGATTTTCCAGCTGTAATCTAGGCATCAGATAATTGCAGTACAAATCAGCATCTTGACTGAATTCATGAGACATTTTGAACCAGAGCCACTCAGAGAAGCTTCTTTCAAATTCCTGACCCATTTTACTATAACAAATTGTTTGAAGCTGTTTGGGCATCATTTGTTGTGTAGCAATTGATAACAAATATATTTTTTCACCCCATTCTTGGATCTAATTCTATATTAGTCAGGGTTCTATCAGAGAAGAACCACCAGGAAATAGTTAAATAAAGGATATACTGTAGACAAATGGTAGATGGAGAATAGATAGATGAGAGAGAAGGAAAGAAGGAGGGAGAGAGGGGAGAAAAGATGAGAGAGGACAGAAGAGGGATAGGGAAGAAGGGAGAGAGCAAAGGAGTCAGGGAGGGGGGAGAGATAAGAAAGAAAGGGAGGGAGGAGGACGAGAGAGAAGGAGGGAGACAGAGAAGGAGGAAGAGGGAAAGGGTAGAAGAGAGGAAAAGAGAGGGAGAGAAGGAGAGGTGATTTTTTTTTTTTTTTT
>NW_008335297.1:6021782-6054320 GCF_000622305.1 Nannospalax galili | reverse complement strand
AAGTGAAGGGGGGGAAGAAGAAGGAGGAAAAAGGAAAAGGTGGAAGAGAAGGAAAAAAGGGGGGAAGAAGGAGGGGTGTTTTTTTTTTTTTTTTTTTTTAGTTACAGGGCTTATGTAATTAAGGGATCTGGCTAAATGGTGTCTATATAGGGGCTGGAGAGACAGAGCAATGGTTAAGAGCACTAGCTGCTCTTGGAGAGGAGTCAGGTTCAGTTCCCAGCACCCACGTGGCAGCTAACAGCAGTCTATTACTCCAGTTCAAAGGAATCCGACACCCTTTTCTGGCCTCTGTGGACATTGTAAGCACATGGAGTACCTACATGCGTGGAGGCAAAACACATATACATGAATAATAAAAAGGAATAAAATTTGAAAACACTATAAAGTGGTGTTTATATAGTGCTGAAGCTTGAACTCTGCAAGGCAGAGCAAGCTCATATAAAGGGGAGGGGAGAGCCAGAGCACCATGAATCCATAAAGATGAGCTGGAACTCATGGTGAGGCCTATAGCCCATATTAGCTCTCACTGTCTCTGACCCTGGGAAAGTGGATGACCTGCTGTGGACGCTGTAACCCTTTTTTGTGGATCTAAGCACACAGATGGTCCAGCAGTTGTAGAAGCTAAAAGAAGATCAGAAGATGCTGGAGAAGGGTGAGGGCAGCCCCACACCAAAGAGACCAGCCAGGAGACAAACAATGCAAACACGCTGTAGACTGTCTTGCTCTACCAAGCATTAAAAGGAGGTTGCTTTCTTCCTTCAGATCTGTGAAAATAGCTCTGTGACCCCCTTTACAAGAGAACCAACACAGCACAAATCCAGCATCCCGTCTCCATAGTCTTGTCAACACTCAGTTTCAACTAGGTAGGTGTCTCGGTGACTTCCAAGCTACCTCTAACTTAACTCTTTTTCAGTACCTCATGCAAGCTGCTATTTTGAAGGGGAAGTCATAGTAGAGAGAAGTAGACATACAAAGTGACCTGTGATGTGCCATATTGGGGATGGCTTCCAGAAGTTTTAGGGAGCACAGAAGAGGTTGCCACAGACTCTGTTTGGGGGAAACAAGAAAGAATTTTAAAAAATGATCTGGGAGCTGGCTTCAGAAGATAATCACTTGTTTGTTGGGTGGTTAAAAGATCATAAGAAAGAATAGGAAGCAATATTTTTAGGGATCAGTTTAGGAAATGGTGAAGGTATTGTTATAGTTAGATTGGCATCTGCATGTGAGGAATAGTGGGAGAACAGGTTAGAAAATTAGCATCAGCAAGAACAGACTGGGGAAATGCCTTCCAAGCAGAACAAAGGGTTTTGCCTTTACTCTGGAGCCAATAGGAAGCTGTCAAGCTCTGATGGGGGATGACATGGTCAGAATTTTATTTTAGAACCATCACCCTGTCAAGTATATGGAGAAAAAATTAAAGGTAAGTCAATATTAGAGGCAAGGAGACCTGTCATTAGACTGTCACAATCGCTCACATAGGAGATGATGAGAGATGAAAATCAGCTGTGAGATGGGGAACAGAAGCATTCAGGAAGATCCAGAGAAATTAGCCAAAACCAGGGAGAGGAAAAGGAGTCACTGTGACAATTGGGACTTTGGGCTGGAGCATGCAGGCTGAAGAAGCTCTGCTCAAGACAGAAAACTAAAAACAGAAAGAATCAATGGTGGAGGAAGAGTATTTTATTTTGAATTGTGTGGGTTGGAGGCATGTAGTATCTTCAAGAAATATAAGGGGATGTTGAAACTATCTTGATTTTTTGTGTGCTTACTGTATTAGTTACTTTTTCCATTGTTGGGGGAAAATACCCTAAAAAAGCAAATCTAAAGAAGAAATTATTTGTTTTGGCTTGTAGTTTGAAGGTATAGTCACTCATAATGGGAATGGCATGGTGGCAGAAACATGAGGCAGCTGGTCACACAGCATCTGTAGTCAGGACACAGGAAGAAATGTTGGATCTCTTCCCATTTTCTCCTTTTTTATTCAGTCCAGCACCTCAGCCCATGGGATGGTGCCACCCACATTGAGGGTTGCATTCCTACCCCAGTTAACCAATGTAGAAACAATCTCACAGAAATGCCCAGAGGATGTTTCTTTGGTGATTCTGAATTCCATCAAGTTTATCATCAAGACCTACCAAAGCACTTGTTTCACCACTGATGATAAATAAAATGTTAACTTTGTGCCTGAGCTTTATCCCTTATGTCAAACAATGAAAATACCAAACCCGATAGAGTTTTTTTACCAGTCCTGAAAGAAGTTCCAATGTTGATCCTTCTTCTTCTAAATCAGTCTTGTCTGAAGCTCACAATGGAATTTGCATTGCTAAGATTATGGGAGAAAATGGAGACAAGTAGAGTTTGGTTTTGGTTTAACCCATAATTATGGATTAGTGGTGCCATGGATAATAAAACCTTACACCCAAGTTAACAGCACTAAAATTGGCTCATGTCACCACATTACTCATTCTGATGATGTTTGTGCATCTTCATATTAGTAGAATGTGCTCTTGTTCTGTGAACAAGGCTGGCCCCTGACTTCGTTCAGGTGTCTTAAGCAAACTAGAGAGGCCACAAATGACAACATTCTCACAGCATTTTTACTTTTTTCCAAGTTGGAAGTTCATATGCATGCTCTTTGTGTGTGCTTGTGTGTTTGTGTATGTGTGTTTACTTTCATCTGGGTTCATATGGGTATGTGTGTGTATACATGTAGATGTATGTGCACATGTGTACTTATGCACGTGGAGGTCAAAGGTTAACACTAGGTGTCTTCCTTAATTGCACTCCACATTTTTTGAGACAATGTCATTCACTGAACTTGGAATTCACTGATTGGTTAGAATGACTAGTCAGCAAGCCACAGGGGTCCTCCTGTCTTTGCATCTCCAGTTCTGGGATTATAAGTGTATGCTATACTGAGCAGCTTTTTTACATGGGTGCTGGGGGTCCAAACTCAGGGCCTCGTGCCTATTTGGCAAACCCCCTAAAACTGAACCACCTCCCCAGTCCTCACCTGCTGTTCTTCATTGAATTTGGCGGCAAGGGAAACAGTGGGGGTCTGAGTAGTATCTGATGAAGGATGACTAGTCTTCATTCTGTCTCTTTCTGTTCATCTTTCTCCATTGGCTCTTGCTTGCACTAGAGGTCCCAGGCAATCACAAGTAACCCAAATGATGGTTCTATATGATGCCACTGGAACACTGGCTCCCAGCCTCTGAAATGGTGGCTGGGATTTCTTATAGACTTAGGAAAAAAATCGAAGGGGAGGAGATGGCACGGCTGGCTACAGTACCACAGAGTTAACATGAGCCATAATGCTGAGATTTTTCCCCCAAGTAGAAAAAAAGAATGTGAGAAAGGCAAGAGAAAGAAAGAGCAAGCTTCTGAGACTCCCTGGCACATCACTGGGTGTTGGGGAGTGGGAAAGTTGGGCTCTTGTTCAAGGGAGAGGAAAGAATTTATCAAATGGAAAATCACAGCAAAGACTGCTCATGGCTTCTGCCCACATGCAAGTTGTGTGAAAGTTTTTGTTAGACCAGAATGCAGAAGGCTTTACAAATACTCCCTAGAACTGCATTATTGGAGATTTCAGGAACAAATATTATGGGCCTGTTTTCTATGTGCTACCTTAGGAGAGCAGTGCAGATTGTTTGAAGACAACACTTTAGAAACTCAGGATGCTAGACCCTGAACAGCATAAAGAGAGCCCAGGGCTGCCCTCTTCCCTTAGGAGAAAGGTCTGCTTTGTGGCTTTTAAAAATTCTTCTTGTGCATTTACTTTTATTTTATTTTATTTTAGTGCACGTGTGTGTGTGTGTGTGTGTGTGTGTGTGTGTGTGTGTGTGTGTGTGTGATAGATGAAAGTCTGCTGCTACCTATATTTCTTCTGGGAGGCATAAACAACATCTGCCCCTCCTCTCTTGGTCCCAATGACAAACTGAGGTACAATTTCACCAAACTACAGTCTGGGAAACCAGTGAGTTTATTGGGTTTATTTACAGAGCAATGAGTCAGAGTTTACTTGCAGGAGTACACTCCTAAGACTACAGTGGAAAGTCTTCATCCAGATGTGGATGGCAGCTTCTCCACACCTACACAAAATAGCAAGCATGCCTCCCCTCAGCTTTCTCAGTTTATATACCCTTAGCCCTTCCCCCTCTTACAACTAGGGCTGGTGGTTGGTTGGGAGGTGTGGCTGACTCTCCCTGCCCCTCCTTTCTTAAGGAGTGTAACAGTCAACAAGCTTAGCTGTGATGATCCTAGGCAAGCAGGTGCAACCAAACTTGGGAAGATGGCATCTGTCCATGGTCTGTCACTTGGAGGGCAGTCCTATGCAACAAGATCAGAAGACAACTTGTGGGATCCAATTCTCTTATTCTATCATGATCCCTGGGGATCAAACTCAGGTCATGAGGCTTGGCAACAAGTGCCTTTACCCAAAGAGCCATCTTCCCAGCCCTGTAACTTCTAATCACAGATCTTTTTCACCTCAATGGAAAGATGCTGTTTTCCTGGGTGAAGCTGGGGTCAGATGGCCTAGGCTTCCAGCTCCTCCATAAGCAATATCTTCTTATTTGGACATGCCCTTAAGTGTAATGTCTTAGTTATAGAACTTTAAAAGTAGTCCAAAACTACAAAATAGTACTACCCTTTGCATTGTATAGTTAACAATGCTTTTGCCCATGAAACAGGCAGAATTGTGTTTAAAAGATCTAATTATGTATGAAAAATTTTAAGCTAATTAAAAATTTAAAAATAATTTCAACTGCCCTCCACCCCTTTCATAGATATTCATGAAGAGACTCGGAGAGTTTGAATAATTGGCCAAGGGTCACTCAGTCAAGATGTGGAGGTCAGAGACTGATATCAAGTGTCTTCATCCTCAGCTCTCCTATATTTTGAGACAGTCTCTCAACTGATTCTAGAGCTCACTATTTCGGCTAGACTGGCTGGCCAGTGAACCCTGGGAATTTGTTTGTCTCTGTCCCCAAGTCCTGGGGTTACAGGTGAGCACCCTGGTACCCAGCTTTTACTCAGGTGCTGGAGATCTGAATGAACTCAGGGGCTCATGCTTGAGCTATCTCCCAGTTCTACTCCTCTATTTTCTGAGCAGTAATGGTATGCAAGGTATTAGAGATACAGAGGCAGCCTTGCATGCACTGTGCTGGATTCTAGTTAATAGTGAATGAGCACCACAGTGGAGAGATGAGATCATGGGATGTGCATATCACAGGTTCCCATGATCCCCTGGTTCAATTGGCTTAAAAACGTTGCTTCATTATAATCCTTGGTTTCCTCATATGTAAAATGAAGATTATAAACTATCATGGAGTGCTTTAAAAGTGGCTAAAATGTGCTTTGTGAAGATAGGTTAATTTAGTAAACGTTGACAAATTTTGTCAGAACTCTCAGAAAAGAAGATAAATGACCCCAATTACTTCATTTCTAGAATAGTACAGGGTCCTGCAAGAGGAGAAACATTTTTGTCTTTATCCTTGGACATTGCAAATTTAATTGGCAAGTTAGAGGCTTTCCCGCTTGTAGGACCTGAACTGTCTGTTAATTAAGTTTGCCCTGCTGTCTGTTCATTTGGTTTCAGCCAGAAGAATCTTAAGGGAAAAGAAAAGAACTGAACCATTCCAAAGAGCCATGTCACTGGCAGAAGCAAATGTCCCAAGTCCTAGGTATAAATCGCCTCCTCATTAGGAAATAATTATGCCCTTAAATGGGGCTACATGGATGTAAAGGCAACCCACAAAATGCCAATTAGTTTCATAACAGTGATGGCATTTAGTGCCACTTCAGTTAATGGAAAAATGTGTTGGAAATAGCCCATCTTCAGCTGTTCTAAAGGAAAGGCTGGGGTATGCGGAGGGCTCAGAAGACAAGGAATGACGCAAGACAAAAGAAAAACAGTTATCCTTCGCCTTGAAGGGTGCACTGTGCCATGAGTTCATGGTATACAGTGAAAGTATCTGGGTCTGAGGATTCCTTCCTGTGCCAGGTACCAACACAGTGATGGATTGTGGATTCCATTACTTCTGACTGTAAGCCTTCATCTCTTCACCTGTTACATGGAGGCAAATAAATTTAAGAGTATGGGTGCTTGTCTTTCAAGCATGAGGATTTGTTAAAGTACCAGAACCCATGGTTAAAAAGTGATGCATACTTATAATCTCAGATGCATCGAGGTAGAGATGGGCAGATTCCTGGGGCTTACTGGCTAGCAAGCCTGCTCAGTAAGCTCCAGGCCAGTGAGGGACTGACTCCAAAAAACAAAGTGAAGACCCCTGAAAAATGACATATAAGATTGTCCTCTGACCGCTACACTCACACTCATATGCACCCCTTTGTACACCCATGTACACTTACATATAAACACAAGCATGTATGCACATGCACATGCATGCATATACATGCCACCCAAGCTGTTCACTACAGCAACATAGAATGGCACAGACATGTTAGTTTTCTCTATGTTCTTCTGATGCCAGAAGTTTTTCACATAATATAGATTGCATTATTTGAGGACTGAAGGGGTATTCTCTTGTTCTTGATGACACTGCATTATGGCATCATTGATCTATTGGACCTTTGGTTATCCATGCTCATGCTGTAGAGTATGGTGTATTAGAAAGGCTAGGATTTGAGCTTTCCTGTGACAGAAGGGATTTTATAACATAGCGTTTGTGAAGGTGTTTCAGAATCTGGAACATGCACACAGGAAATGCTCAAGGAACGTTGACTTTCTTTACCCATCTTAGGAGTCTTGATTGACAAGAGCTGTTTGACTAACATAGTCTCTTTCACTCTGCTTTGCCTATCTAATTTACAAGCAATATGAGAAAAGACAATGCCCATTAAGGTGTGGTTCAAGCATCTTCTAATTATTGCATAAACTCTACAAAACTATCTACTTCTTTTAATCATTTTTGGCTTTATCTTTCTGGTCCTAGAGAGGAAATTCAGTACCTTGTACATCCTAGGCAACTACTCTCTCACTGAGATGCATCACAGATCTCAGCCACTTGAGTGTCTGATGCTCCTGAACATGGAGAGATTCTGAGACCTACAACTGACATGCATTCTACCTCACTTTCTTTAAGGAATAAGTACCCAGTACTTGAATGGGCTTTGAGAAAATGAGACCTGTTTTTTTCCTAGATTCTAATGTTTCTTTGAAGGCTGGGAGAATTGTACCTGTAAAACACTGGTACTGTTTTCTTTCACGTGGCTTTCTGATTCCATGACTGTTTTTAGCAAAGGCCCATGAATGCTTTAGTATATATCCGTGTTCACAGAAGTTGGCATAAGGGGTACCCTTCATCAACTACCCTTTGATATCAGCAGGGAACACTCAAGAGAGCAAAGGAAGTTCAAAGAGAGGCGAAGGAAAATTTTAACCCTGCACTGAGAATTTATTCTTATTTATCATTTTACAGATTCATTTTTCTGTGGGAAAATGTATACTCAGCCACTTAGGAACAAGTGCCCCAAGGTTGAGACAGGATGCATAAAGAGCCTAGGAAATACTCTGATCAAAGCCTTCCATCCACCCCACCTCATATATCCATTATATTTTCATCTATTCAATCCCATGTCCACCGGTAATATATTTATTCTTTCCATCCATGCAACTGACCAGTTTTCCAGCTGTTACATATAAGTCCACACATCTACTCACCCTTTATTTATCAATTACATACAATAGCTACCAAGTGCCTACCGTGGAGTAGATACCAGATACTGCATAATGTTAAAGGCTAAGAACTAAGCAGTGAATGAGCCCCAAACACGTCCCTACACTTGTTTAGCGAATATGCACAATGGGCAGATAAGCCTAAGCTGTGATAAAATTTCAGGAACAGTAAGTGATAAAAGGACCAAAAGAGTACAGAAAGGAGACAGTGTTGCCGAAGGTTCTATTTGAGATAATGTCATCTTACTGGATGCCAGTTAAACAAAGGCCTAAATATGATAAAATATGAACTCATGAAGAAAATCTAGAGAGGTAGTTAACTAGAAAAGCAAAATATCTTGAGTTGCTCATGTCTGAGGAGAGATTTTGGCCTGGCTGAATCTGAAAGAGCAGAATGCACAATGGCTGAACATGCGGTGGGGAGAGACAGAGCGATTAGTGGGAAAGATGTGGATTTCACTCTGATCGTGATGGAAAGATACTGAAGTCTGGAGAGCAAGTGAGTCATATCCTCTAATTTGTGTTTTGGTAAGATGACTGTCTTTTAGAGAATGGGTCGTGATGGAGGCAAGAGCAAAAGTAGGTGGAAGTATCAGGAGAGTTTGCAGTAGTATAAAGGGCACCTGAGGGACTGAGCAACCGCAGTAGAAGTGATGTGATGTAGTCAGATTTGAAAGTAGGCTGAAGATCATGTAGGAAGAGCTGTCTGGTGGGAGATGGAATAAGATCACTACTAGGTATCTGGCCTGACAAGTCTGGTCCATAGCAGAGCCATTTCTTGAGATGAGGAGCAATGGGGAGGCTTGGTATTAATCAATGTGTTCTGACTGGTCAGTGGGGATAAGCAGTTCTGTTAATTCTTTATGAGACAAATGATGGAAATGTGGATGATCTGTATCTGAGCTTGGCATAGGACAAGAACATTGGGCGTTCATCCTCCCTAAGTCACATAGGGAAGAGTGGTTCTTGGTAAATGTCAACATTAGGGTCGAGGTAGTAAATGTGGGAGATGGTCAGGGAGATGGGATCCAGGCAACTGAGGCACAACCAGCAGATGAAATCCTGAAGTTGTCACGATGTGTCCCAATTCCATGCTTCATTCCTCCCCCATTTCACAAAGCAGAAAAGATCAAGGTTGTGGAGGGAAAGCCACAAATAAGAGATCAATGTGCACCTGGACCTGAACACATCCATATACCTGTACACACACAAACATGCAGGCAGAGGGAGAGAGAGAGAGAGAGAGAGACAGAGAGACAGAGAGACAGAGAGACAGAGAGAGACACAGAGAGACACAGAGAGAGAGACAGAGAGAGAGAGACAGAGAGAGAGAATTCCCTGTTATATAATTTTCAAACTTAGTCCAAAAATCATAAATAAACAAAAAACCTCACCTCCAGCCAAAGAGCTAGGTCAGTACTATAGCTCAAAACCTCAGAGCTGCAGCCCCACACCCTGTGATCCAAGTCTCTGCCCTGATTTGTATGACTCTTATTTATGTGGCAGAGATTACAGAACTGGAAATTACAGGCATAACAGTTCTAAATACACAAAGCTGTATACAGGCCTAGACTTCTCTCATGCACATGGCATGAACTGTATGCCAAGAAACCACACACAAACACAACAGAACAAATACCTCTCCATAATGGGTGTATGCCATCCCAGCCCATTGCCCTATGCTACTGGAGGCACCCTTGTTACTGCCCAGTCCATTGTTCATTCTTTGCAATGCCCTTAATAATGCTTTTGACTCTGATCTAAAAGGTGAATTCATTCACTGTCTCCCAATCCTTCCCCACTCGTTGTAGAGGATAATGTTTATCCCTCAGTGTAAGTACTAGGTTCACCTGAAACATCAAAAATGCCCTCCACCACAGCAGTAATAACCGCAACAAAGACCACAACTCCATTTCTCATTTTCATATCAATTGGCAGAAATTATCTTTATTAGAAAAATGAAATTTTCCTGTATTTACATTTTTACATCATATGATTGGGCACTTTTGTTGCCCTGGAAGTTATGTACATATCAGTTTGCACACACATGTCAAATCCCATTCCTTAAAACGGTTGATAACACATTGGACAAAATTAAAAAGACATACTACAAGAAGACAACCATAGTATATACTTCCTCTATCATAGAAAGGTGTTAAGCAAACGTATAATTTTGTAGCTATGCTTGGAAATATTTAATACAGTTAGCACTTCCTCATGCAGTGGATCAGAACATGACAGGTATAAATTGTTGTGATTGGTCAGTGAAGATCTATTCCCAAACAAGGACCGCTAAGTGGAGCACACAGCTTGCCTTGGGCTCCACCACACAAGAGATCAAGCCAGTCCTGATGTGAGTTTTAGACAGTATTTAAGTGTAGCTGTGGATGGAAATCCTCTGCATATGAGTCCAATCCCATTCATCCTGGGTTAAAAATGGACTCATATGTAAACCCTTTATGCATAAGCTGTTTAATTCACTAATTCTCCTGTGGGCAATGAGTGCTTGCAGATTATGCAGCAAGCTTTACAGCATGAGTGAAGATGAATAGTTTACCCTCTTCTTCTATCTGAGAAGGCTGTTGTTTATGATTTTTATGATCTACTTCTTATTCAAGCCACCAATTAACTCACCTAATTCTTTCTGATATTCAGCTTGAAATACATATACTATACATAAGCACACACACAAACATTCCGGTGCAGCATAAACTATGATGAATTCTACCAATTAATTTGGCAAATATATGCTTTTAAATTTGTTTTAGTGGAAGAATGAACAAGATTAACATTCATAGTTTGAAAACAACTATTAAAATGATCTCGGGGACTCTCAGGCTTGGAAAGCATCTGACCCACATTTAGTATGTAATTATTTGTCTCTTACAGGAATTGTATTTCCTATGAAAATGTTACTCTTGGTCTAATATTTTCATTGAAAAAATAGTTCATTTATACCCTTCCCAATAAAAAAAATTCAAGGAAACATGAATGTTAGAAACGTCAGATTCATCTTCCAAAAATCCATTGAATTTTCAAGGACAATTGCTCAGATTTGCCTAAAATTGTAATCTGAATCTTATGCTTCTAAAGTGGACTATTTCCCTAGTGGTCATGGCCCCAGAGCTGTGTCTACAAACTTAATAAACTTAAGATTTGAAAAGAAAAGTAAAATATGTTTTAAAAGTCAATGCTGTTCATTCTTTGAATTAGCTTGAGTAAGAATAAAAATGATTCGATATGTCTTAGATGTCTAGTGTAAAAACCGCTAATGAATTCAAAAGGCTATGATTGCGTTTCATGGCAAAACAGACAATGTTTTTTTATTTTTTTTAATGTTTCTGGACCTTCACTATTTGCTCGGTTATCAATAGTCTTTGATTCGAGCCCTTTAAAAGCTTGAAACAGCAAAATGTCAGATCAATGCGAAGTATTTAAAATGCCAAAGACAAACTTATGTTAGCCGGAGAACAATTAACCTTATTAATTTAAAAGGCATCTGTGGTATTGGCTATATGTTATGCTAATATCCTTTTGAAGGTTCATCTTAAATCCTTCCCAAAGGTGTAAAAGAGAATTAACTGGAAGAGGTTATGACCCAGGGCTACTGATAATGAGGGATGCTCTAGAATCAAAAAATTGTAGACTCATCGATTCGCTGATGTGGTCCCTAACAGGGAGTGATGAGTGTCCATTGCTTCTGTCTTGTTTCTTCCTGCAGACTGCTGACACCTTATTTGGGAAGTTAATCTGAGGAATGACTCCATTTTAAATAATTTTATTCTGGATTGCTGGAGAGTTGTGTGCTTTGAAATACAGCTCCAAAGAAGTAAAGCTGGCAGCCTAGTTGTTCTTTGAGGTGCTCCACTTTCTGCAAAGCTTAACATCCTGGGAGGATTTCATCATCACTTGCATATACAAGAACAAGGTCTCAGAATGGCTGTAATAATAACATCTGCTTTTTAACTTTAATTTTTTGAGACAGGGTCTCATGTAGCCCAGGCTGGCCTCAAATGCACTATGTAGCCTGAGAATGACCTTGAACTCATGATCCTCCTGCCTCTACACCCTGAGTGCTGGGATTATACCACCATGCCCAGTTTATGCAGTGCTGGGAGTGGAGCCCAGGCTCTTGTACATGCTAGGCAAGCACTCTACCAACTGAGCTATATCCCCAGTCCTAATGTTCTCTGCCTTAAGAGGATTTTGACTGTCACCTTGAAGGATGACAACACCCAGAGAATTCTTCTCAAGTTCTAGGACATAGGCATTTACATTGTGTCAACGAATCGCCAGAAGCATTTGGAGCAAGGATAGCATTTTAATAAAAATGTTATTCTGGAGATCCCTCCCCCCAAAACTTTCCTTCAAATCCCAGCTCAGTTTTCCCATCTATAAAGTAGACCTAATGTGTCCCACTCCACAGTAAATACAAATGCCAGGGGAAGAAATGTGGCTTAGAACACGGGAAGAAGAAGATGCAAAGAAGGCAAACGTGTGCTTGGGAGAATTGCTTTCAGGGCATGTTAAACACCATGACCCTCTGGGTTCCTAGAAAGCCCAGTAGAAATATCCCAGTTCAATATGCTTCTGTGGGATAAAGTGAACAAGTGTTGGTGCATTAACAGCTATCCTGATACTAATGACCAGGAGAGCATTTCTAAGGCAATTTAAAAAGCAGAACAGATGAAGAAGGAAAACAATAACAGTTTTAACAGCTGGCCCTCAAACATTCCAACAGCAAACGCGCTCAGTTATTCATGCAAAAATTACTCTCTATTCCTTGTCTTACCTCTGAACCTCATTCTGTCTACCTGGCAAAGATCAGCAACACAGGTGAAATAGGAGGAACAATGAATTTACGAATAGCATCCCATTTAAAAATGGGTCACAATGTTTGGGAGAGCTTTGATGGAGGACTGCAAGGCAGTGTGTGTATGTGCGTGCATGCGTGTTTGTGTGTGATGGTGTCCACACACCTATGAAAGAATACTATGTACATATATGTTTAGTGGTATTAGCCCTGATGCCAATAATTTAAAAAGAAAAGCAATTAGGAAAGAGATATTTAAGATTAGGCACATGCTAAGAGAAGATAAGTTCCCAGGAGCAAGAAATAACATTAATGCTGAGTGCAAGCACACGGAGTAGGAGAGACACAAATGGTATCCCAGTTTTAGAAGGGACTGTGAACAAGGGAGGGGTCAGCAGGAGTTCTTGATACACCCCAAACCAGGCAACCTGGATAGGGCACTCAAGGGAAATCCTGGGCACCTCAAAATAACAAATCTCTTCCTGATTTCTATTCTGACCTCCTTGGAGATTGGGCACTTTGAGAGACTATGTCTTGCATTAGGGATTTATTAGCTAATCTTTATGCTGACAAGGCTGAGAGCAATCTGAGCCTCAGTTTCCTTATCTGCAAAATAGGAGCAATCAAGCTTAAATTCTATGATTATTTTGAGGATCACATCCTAGGATTTGCCTAGGATATACCCTGTGTTAAATGTAGACATAGTTCAATATTTCCAGATTCAGATGCTGACCCGCAGCACATTCTTGTCATAATCAGAGAATCTAGCATCCTTCTAGCACTGCATAGAATGGTATACAGATTGTAACAGAACCTCCCTCCCCCAGTCTTTCTACTCCCGCATCCTTCCTGAAACACACCTAGATTCCCTTTGTTGCATCCTTGCTAGGCTTCTCCCGAGGGAACCTGACACCTTCTTACACCAGCCACAACAGTAGGCACTTGGGACTCCTTAAAGCGCTCCTTATTCTCTTCCCTGAATCATTTCATATCCTGAACTATCAAAAGTGCTCTTCACAAGTCAAAAGGAAATCAAACAGAAAACCTTTCAGGGAACTTTTTTTTTTTTTTTTTTTTTTTTTTTTTTGTATCATGGTCTATTTTCCAAGAGGGATTTTTTCCAACCCTTTTTGAAGCATTTGAGGCATGATTTGGTAAGGGGTAGATAATTAGTTGCAGCCAGACCCAAGTCCACTTTTGTAAAAGAAATATGGAAGGGCAAGTTTGTTCGCCTGTTTGGATACTTGGGTTTCTCCTTCATCTTCTTTGAAGGTTCAGATAAATCAAAGACATTTTCAGAAGCACCAAATCTATTCTCCAAAGCTTCTTCAAAACCTGTGAACTCTTTTTTAAGTTTTCCTTATAAAATCAGATTAATTTTTAATTTCCTGACAACCATGTTTTTGGCCATTTCTACTTTTTACTGTTTAATCTGTGTCTGCGTTTTGTGGTCCTTGGTTATCTTTGTATTTGGGAATTGAATTTCTAGACCATGAACTGCCTACAGGAAAAGATTCCAATTTCCATTCCCTTTGCAGCCCCCCAACCTCAAACTGCACTTCAGAAGAGGATGGTTACCCAGTCTCGTCCTGCGGGTTGATTGGTATGTCTTGTTCAACAGTACATAATAGTCAGAGGTTTGCTGCAAGCTGTCATCTTTGGTTTGAGGGTTTAAACTGTATCCTTTGTTGATCCTTTCTAGAGAAAAGCTCCCTGAAGAAAGGTCCTTTATTCTCCAGGACCCTGAGAAAATGAGGGATTGCAAAAGAGCTTAAAGAAAACCCAAAATCAAAGAGTGATGCTTGGATCTGCACAGGACAGGAGGCAAAGAAAACCAGGTCAGTTACATGGGGTTCTCTATCTTATGCCTGAAGAACTCAGGAATGTCTTCCTAAAGAAAACCTGGAGACATATCAGCCTGGTAAAGGGAACCAAGCCAGAAATCAGACAGTGGAGTCCTGGGTTCCAGCCCCAGCCCCCAAGCTTTCTGATTTTACCTTAGACAATTACTGTCCCTTGTCACCCATTACCTTCTCATTTCCTTCCCCCTCCCCCCAAGTCTTAATGTTATTCCACAAAGTCTATGTAATCTAAGATCCTTCTCCACAGGCATCTTGTACTTACCGAGAGTATTTCTCGGCACAGAAAGAGTAAAGAGGGAGAGAAGGAATTTAAATAGGAAACATTTGCCTTTTGATGCATTTACAAATAACTTTACATGGAAATCCACATCAGCATCATATTGAAAAGTAACTATGAGCAGCATATATTACCCCTCTCCGCAGAGTTTTGTTTTTGAAGGAGTCAATAACACCAGTGCTTAAATCCTCTTGAGCCCTGTCATCATCCCTAAAACTGAGATTTAAAATAATATAGTGCCTTCTCTACACAGATATCCTCCAATCAAAACAACCAGAGTAGGCTTTCCACATACTCACACCATCACCATCACCACTGTTAAATTTTAACATAAACTTTACAGTATGTACAGGTGTATTTGAATAATACACTTAGTGTGAATTTTAGAAATCAAGCATGTATAGTATATACATGTGTACATGAGCAACAGTACTCACAGAAGTGCATTTGATCATCTCTGATCTGTAGCAGTCTGATCTCGTCAGAGACAATTAGAGATGAACACAGTACAAGGAAAGAGGCTGAATTGAAGAGGACAACTCCATAGTAGCAAGTTTTTCAAATAGAGATCTCACATAAACTCTCAATGAGTGCTTTCAGTCCTATTTAACCAAAAGAAGAGGAAAGTATCTGGATAAGGCCAAAAATTTATTTAATTATTTATATGTATACACCAGGCTGGTCTCAAACTCACAGAGATCCTCCTGCCTCTGCTTCCTGAGTACTGGACTAAAGTTTGTGCCACCATGCCCAGCTCTATAACCTTTCTCTTAATCACGTATTGAGCTACCTAGAACCTCTATGACAGGGTTGAATAGAACTTCATATGTTAAATGATGGTGGCTACCATTGTCATATTTCTGATTTTCAGAGGGTAAATATGCTTTTAATATTTCATGTTTGAAATGATTTTGTTATAGGTTTTTTATATACTTATTCTTTATTTTTATTTGCATGTATGTGTATGTCTGTGTGTGTGTGTGTGTGTGTGTGTGTGTACCTGCAGAGACCAGAAGAGGGCATCGAATCCTCTGAAACTGGAGTTACAAGCAGTTGTGGGCCACCCAATGTGGATGCTGAGAACCAAATCTGGACCCTCTGTAAGAACAGTGAGACCTCTTAACCACTGAGCCATTGTCTGGCCCCAAATTTTGACTGAAGTAAAAGTAAGCAATGCTTTTGGAAGGAGGAGGGATCTTCTATAGAATTCTGAATTAATATTACATATTGACTGATAAACTTTGCTTCCTCCTTTTAAAATTATACTTACTGAAGTTCAGTTAGGTCTATTATAGCCATGGTTAGTACAAACTAATTTTAACTTGGAAATAACTTATGTCCCTTTCTCAAGGATCCACGCACAACAGCTCTGTACAAAGAAACAATACAGGAATGTGCATCGTGTTAACAAATATATTCAGCTCCTCTGAAAGATATTTAGGTTTCTCAAATTAGTATTTATTTAAGTCTTAAACTGCAAGGGATTTCAGGGCAGTGTATTTATTGATATGACAACTGATTATTAAAGCTTCACTTTTTAGGTTTAAAGGAGATAAATTTTTAATCACCATTGAATTAACACCAACTTTTCTTTTTCATTAGCAATTCTATTTGCAAAGAATTCAGGGCATTTGTCACTTCCTGAGAAAGATGCAGAATATTAAATACACATCAGCAGTAGACACATCAAATAGAATAACAACGTGTGACTGTGTGACTACTGTGGATCTTTTGACTAATTAACCGCCTTGGCTAACGTCCCATTTAAATGAAACTATTTCATTTGTAAACAAGGTGTAATTTTCTTTTGCTCTCCCCAGAAAATAAGCGTGAATTGATTTGACAGATTTTGCTGCAATGGATGAATTTTAATGCTTCCACTAGAAAAACTAAATATTAAGTCTTCTCAAGTACCCTGAGAGGCAGGGAAGGGAAAACCAAGCATGTAACATGAAATAGTCGCTATTTAGCTGGGGACTTGTTTTCTTGCAACATCGAAACCAGAAGTGACCTAAAAATTTATAGATTTAAGAACAATGGAAATATTTTCTAGAACATTGAGGTTTGGCAGAGTCAGGGGGTCATGCCCTGGCAGCCTTTCTTATGCAGGGTATTTTAAATCAGTTGCATGTGCAAAGGTGGAAGCCTGACTGTTTGGATCCAGGTGTTCTGTCTGAGGACCAGTTAGTCTTTTCCAAAAGGAGAAAATCACTTGAAGCTGTTGAAATTACTGTGGATGGCAGCCTGGTTCATGTCAGGGAAAATTCAAGCATTTTGGTGCAGAGGTACTGGCTTCTTGGCAACAGCAGATCTAAGATCTCAGAGTCTGGATTTAGCACAGGAACACTCTGTAAATGATCATGGTTTCCTGTTTAGGTGCCATTTGGCATGAGCACTACATTCCTATTATTATTATTATTATTATTATTATTATTACTACTACTACTACTATTGGTTTTTTGAGACAGGGTCTCCTTGTAGTTCCAGCTGACTTCACCTGGAACTCATTATGTAAACCAGGCTGGCCTTGATCTCACAGAGATTAGCCTGCCTCTGTCTCCTGAGTGGTGAAATTAAAGGCGTGTGCCACCATGCCCAACCCTAGTATTAGTTTTTGCAAAGAATGGAATTCATTTGGACTACCATTAAATAGGTCTACAGGATTATCTTTCACTGGGAAACTGATCATCTCATCAGTGGCAGATTTTCTTCCTTCAAATCATAACATTTAAGAGTCACTGAATTAGTGAAGGAGGAAAAGGAAGTGTTTACTACACAGCCCCTAACTACCAATGACTTATTTTCTGAAAAAACTTTGTATTTAAAAAATGTATTCGTTCCCATTATATGATTGGTTCTTCCAAAAGCCTCATTTTAATTTCTTTACCAGGCACACATGGGGTTAATAATAAAAATAGCATTGTTATTAATAGAAGGGGTTTTGATGTGTGGTGATTTGCACTCTTCCTAGAGATTCTGTGGCATTTGATGGCTCCCTGGGTTTCAAGGACTTCTGAGGCAAACAGAAAGTTCTTTGAATTTATGGCATGTCACTGTTCTGTATTCTAGGGAGACCTCTTTAAATCATTCCATGTCCATCCAGGCAGATCTGAGAGGACAGGGCAGTGGACCTGGCAGGAGAAATGCAGGTCTGGAATGCAACGAGAAAGCAAAGACAGAAGGAGCTAAAAGACTCCACATACACAGAAAGTTAAATTTAAGATCAGAAATTGGGGTGACTTTTACAGGTTTTAAAATCTAGGTTTCTCTATTGCTGGGATTTGGGGGCGGCAAAAGATATAGGATCCAAGAAAGAAAAGAAGATATAATTTTTAGGCTTATCTGTCATGGGCACCACCTTAGCCCCTTCTGTATTTTGAAGACAAAAGGAAAGATGTCCTCACCCCCACGCCTCCCTCTGCTGCTTTGTCACTGGCACTCAAATTTATCGCAATCACTTTTCATCATTGTAGGAATATTGCTTGTCAGCTGCACTTTCCCACAGATAACTTCATTCAATGCATTCTCAAGCTCTAAGAGAATCTTCCCCGCCACCTGCTCGATTACAGGAAAATACCACCTATGAAATAGAGCACACCATGAGGAAAAAAATACAGGATCATTTTTCAACCTGCCACTCTGTCCCCATCTTCGAGACCCCCAAATCAAATTTCAGGAAAAAGAAAAGCAGGAAATGGCTAGACTCCTTCACACGAGCACGTCACCAACTGGACTGAAGTCCCCTACAAAACATCATGTCCAGCTAGCCAAACTATTTCAAGGACATAAATGTATTGAAAATATACCAATCAGTAGAGAAGGAACATAAAATGTTTAGTTCATATTATTTGCTTCTTTATGATATTTAAATTTTGCAGTTGAAAAATCCTGTTCTAATCAGATACCAGAACTATATTTTGGGTCATTTTTTAAGTGTGACAGGTATGATGCTAAGATATTTTCCATTCATGAACAATCCCCTCACTGTCTCCAACTTTTTCAAAATAATGACTGTCTTCCATATCATACATGCACAGGTTTGAGTAGACCAAGAATAAGATCAGGCAGGGACTCAGGAATGACAAATGCATTGAAGAGTTTTCATCTATTTCTGTTGGTGCTGGGGAAGAGGTTTGCCAAAAAAGTGAATATTTCAGAAGAGAGAAATCACTTATCTTACTTAGTTTACCCAAAGTTTCAAGGGTGCTCAGGGTAGATGCATGAGCGGCTTTAATGCTTGAAGGCTTTTTATTTGAGGAGGTTTGGGTAGAAATAAGTGTCCAAGAGCATTTCCTGACATTAAGGAAGAGAAACATAGAGCCATGCTAGCCTTGGGCAGACAGATGGCATGGCACTTCTTACAGATCACAGTATACATATGGCTGCTGGCACATGTCACCGTATTAGCAACTCTGGGAACAGCAACACACAGCTAATTAGACACCACCATGGCTGTTTGGGGACAGACAAGTTACAATTACTCTGGAAGGGGTTGGGTAAGAGATACTATACAACCCTGAGTCATCACCAGAAGGGAGGGAACGCAAATTTACAAACATAAGAGTCTTCAGGATAAGCTACAACAGCCACTATGTCATAGACAGAAGATCCACGCTTAGATATCAAAGACACAAATGTGTTAGTTTGTACAGCTCTGGACAAGACCACTGAAGCTGAGGGGGAGAGCTACACATACAATAACAGCCAAAGAGACTCCTGTAGCTCTCTGCCTGAGAGTCCCTGTGGCTTTTTTTTCTCCAGAGGCATCCTGGGGACAGACTGTAATGAAAGCAGCATGGGTACCATGAACACACTGACTTGCTATTCTTTTGGGGCAGGGAGCCTGGACTTCTTGGGAGCTGGGCCTAGGTGGTGATGGAAGGCATAACAAGAAAGCTGAGAACTGTTACAAGCCAAACTTCTTAATCCTTGCACATGTCAATCTCACTACAGTGCAGATGCATTCTTAACTGTCTTATTATCTGTGTCAGACTTACATGCATACCATATTGCTTATTCTGTATTAGAGAAATCAGGAGGCATTTCTGATGGGGAAATTACATGGTGGATTATCTTCCTGGAATTTGGAATATAGGAAATCATAACATCACTGTCACCATCCAATATACCACTATTGCCAACATACCCAACAGGCATGTCTAGGAGACTTGCCCATATTTCTTTTTTGGTTAAGAACTCACCTCTCTGTTATGTGCTCAGTGCACACCTAACAAGATTCCTTGAGTGGAAGATTATGGCATGGAGCCATGTGCAAAAAGAGCCAACAAAAAAGTACCTCCCTAAGTCTTCTTCCTCCTAGCAGGGTGCTATTGGACATCCAACATTTACCCTCCAGAACGATGGCCATTCCACATGTTTCCCTATAGATAAAACATTAATGGAAGATTTTTAAACATCAGATTCGATACTAGGCATTTTCTTGTACACGCGTCTATTGCTGCAGGAGTTTAAAACCCTGGGGGTAGAGTACATATTATTCTTATTGGCAGCATAAGGCATAACATGCTCTGAAATATACACATCGCTGTGGCCCCGACTGTCCCTGGAGCAATATGATGCTGTTGACCTCAAGGATGATCGAAGATAGCTGTCATTTACTGCCTGTGATGACAGTGAGTGTTTGTAAGGGTCCGAGGGACATCTCCCAATAACTAAGCGTTGGTCATCCCCGTAGGTGTGGAGGAAAGGGTTATCGGAGGTGTGGTCTGGCAAGAGAGACTTGCTTCTTTTGCTGTCCTCCAGACCTTGGGGGAAAAGAGAGCTTTTGTTCCCCAAGAGTTTGCTTGAGGGGACACTGAACAGGCTCCCATATAAATTGCCCTCCAGTAGCCGTTCCCTGTCCTTGAGGCTTATGCTCCGGGAGGGCCTGCTAAGGTCTATCTCCCTGGGTTTGTCAAGAATGTTATCATAGGAATGCTGTCGGCTGATCCTCAGCTTGTTCTTCTGCAACTGGAGGGTGTTGTTCTGTGACCAGTCTTGCTGGTAGACGTCCTGGGTAGCCGGATTGCCTGTCTCCTGAAGCATCTGGTCTTCATCAATGTCATAGAGGTTCCCCATCCGCAGACAGGCATCACACTTGAAAGGAGACCTCATGGTAAAGTGGCCTGAATAGGTGGGCAGGTTTGAAAGGCAGCTTCTGCAGTGTGTGGAGTTCTGCCTGTATCGATCACTGCCCTCACTGTGAGGGGAACCCTTGTCTTTCAAGGTGAAATGCTTGGCATAGAGTTTATACTGGTCGTTGTTGGGAAGCCCATCTTCATTGTGTAGGGGGTTCCTGTTCATGGGCAGGGTGGAGTCTCCCTTGCGGAAGTTCTCATTGTGATCCTGGTAAGTATCTGGGAAGCCCACATTCTCAGGGAGGGCTATATTCTCAACAAATTGTGGAGGATCTAAGTGGAAACTGGGCTCCTTCTCACCATCAATGGTGTAGATCTTATCCCTGGGGGAGCTTGCTTTGGTTTTCAGGTAGGTACGTTCAACTTCGCTACAGTCCTTGGGGTATTTGGAGGCCATTGATCTTTTAAAATTATCCTTGGTCTTGTGGTTCTTATTATTATCAGGTTCCCTGTGGCATGTGGCCCGGCTGGAAGTTTCTGAAATGTCAGAGTGGGCCACCTCTTCTGGAAGATACCTGGGACTCTTTAGGGAATGAGTCCTGTTCTCTGCAGTCTTTTCATCCCTCTGGGAGACTGGGTTCTGGTTCAGAGAATCCTGGCGTAGAGACTCCATGGATTTCTTCCAAAGCTGCCGTGGTCGGGAGTTTCCTTTGGATTCCGTGCTGACAGCCACCTCTACGGTGTTAGGATTGGACTCATTGAGAGTGAGAGGGTGTTGTCCTTGGAACACATAGTTACTGAGGTTATCCTTGTGCCTATTGGCCACAAATGTTTGGAGTTCATTCATGTTGTCCCCAAAAATGCTGTCCTTCCCCTGGAAGGACCTGTTGTCTGAGTATATCAGATTCCCCTTGTCCGAAACCATGTCCATGATAAGGGACCCTCTTTGGATGAAGTCAGCAGTTCTTTTGGGTGAGTCCATTCTTGAGGAGTTCATGTTGGACATGTTTGAAATGTTCTTTGCTGACCGAAGGAGCTTTAGCATATTGCTCTGTGACCCAGTCAGATTGAAGTCTGGGGATTTCTTCTTTTCTTCAATGTGCACTCCGTGGATGCAACTGTAGATGCCCTGTGAGGGAGGAACACAAAACACTCATCAGCAGCAGATATTAGTGTCAAGTCACAACTGACCTGAGCCTTACCTATAAAGGTGAGACACACATTTCTTGTGGGAACCCTGGAGAAATTATGAAATTCATTCTGAATCCTGGTTATTTTCATTCAATACATGAGACAGATTGTAATGCATCAGTGCAGTATAGCTCTTTCTTCCAAATTGAAACATGCCATTACTTAGGAAGTAAACAAAACTTAGGAGGAATCTCCTGAATCTTATAAGATCCACAAGGTCCCTCCCCCAAGGTTATACAAACAGTAAAGATTACTGGGGAGAGGAAGCTCTGATTAGTAGAGCTGCCTGCGGGTGGTGCAGGAAGCTTCCCCAATGCAAATTTCATCAGTTGTCACCCATACTAAGTGGGCTTTTTGGTGATGCAGCTGCCTTTGGGTCATCCCTGCTCCTGTAAGTAACCCCTCACCCATAATCTTCAAGTAACCCAATAAACTCAATGGTTTTACTAAATTAGACTTGGATGGAGTCGTTTCTCTGATCTGCCCTCGGTGCCTAGGGCGAAGAGATGTTTGTTTACATGTCCCAGAGAAAAGCCACAAAATGATCAGCTTTATCTTATTGGCCTGACCCAAGATGATTTGACACCTTTGCAAACAGTCACACATGGAGTTTGAGAACTGGTGTCAGTTGATACTTCTATAACCATCAACACCTTTGTACCTCCACAGTGGCACATAAAGATATTTTACTGGCCTGCCCCAAACCCAGAACCAGCTCAGACTCTCGTTGGAGGTTCCCACATCATCTCTGAAGTTTAAATACTAGAAAACTGGCTCATGACAAACAAATCAGCATGAAGAGATCAGCAATGATTCATCCTTTCCACAAATTACCTGAATTACTTCTACCCTTGTGCCGAAGCTAGCAATGAAAGGCATGTGATCCATGCAAGAAGTCAATCAGAAAATCTCCCCTCAATGGGTACACTGACTACCCTAAAGGAAGGAACAGTCAGGCAAATTGGCGCAGGCCTGTAATCCCAGCACTCAAGAGGCTGTCAGGAATATTATAAATTCAAAGCTAGCTTGGTCTGTATAGTGAGACCGTCTTAAAACCAAAAAAGAAGAAGAAGAAGAAGAAGAAGAAGAAGAAGAAGAAGAAGAAGAAGAAGAAGAAGAAGAAGAAGAAGAAGAAGAAGAAGAAAGGAAAAGAAAGAAAAAGAAATGAAATAAAGATAAGAAAGGATGAAGTCGGTGTGAGGGAAATCACGCTTTCCACTGAGGGGTAGATATAGATGCTCAGGTGGGAGGAGTTTAGGGACAAGTCTTGATCTCATTTGGGAATATCAGCCTGAGATGGACACCGCCTCAGTGCCCAAGGGAAAGAGAGAGACATGGTGTGAGGCTGTAGCCATTCTCTTGGACTTCTTGTTCGTTCAATGCAATTAGAACTAGATTTTTTGATAGGCCTGGTGACATGCCTTTAAATACATCCAGGGAACTAATGATATCAAGGAATCCTGGGAAATGGAGATATGACCACACCTATCTTTAAGTCTCCTCATTTTTCATGCTTTTTTCTTTTCTTAAAAAAAAAAACAAAAAAACAATTTTTAGGTAAAAGAAGTTGTTTTGCTGTTCTCAAGGGATGATCTCTTGATTTGGACTCCCAGAATGTCAATAACCTTTGAATCTGTGGCCTCCTGGCTTTTCCCTACCCATATGCAGATTTTGGCAGCCATACCTAAAGTAAGCAATTGGATTAAGCCTACAGAATTGAATCCACCCCCTTCCTTCCCAGACCGCCAGGAAGCCATCCTAAGAAGGGATTTGCAAGGCAGATTCAGCAGCTGTTGCTGACTTCGGCATAAAGCATGAGGAAAGTTTATGTGTGGACTCTGATCAGGGTGGGTCCACTGACCCCCATGGCAGACACTAGCTTAACTCCCAGAGGGATGCTCAGAGAACTGCAGAGCTTAGCCTGTGTGGAATACTCTTGAAATTGTGGAACCTTAGCTTGTTTTCACAGCTGCGCTTTACCTTCTAAAGACAGTTTCTACCCCTTCCCCGAATGCTAAGCAGGAAATCCAACCACTGGGAGTTTGAGTATATTTTGCTTGGGTCCTCTCAATCTCTGCTTTGTGGTTAAGGTTCCCAAGTACAGCACCCGCGTGGGGCTGACAGCGTGCCTACTCTTTCTCTCCTTCCTTCTTCTTTCCTTCCTCCCTTCTATTCCTTCCTTCTTTCTTTACTTCCTTCCTCCCTTCCTCCCTTCCATCCTTTGTTCCTTCCTATCCCTTCCTTCCCTCTTTCCCTCCCTCCTTCTCTCTTTTCCTTCCTTCCCTCCTCCCTCCCTCTCTTCCCTGCCTTCTTTCCTCCCTTCCTCCCTCCCTCTTCCTCCTTTCCTTCTTTTCAGTCTTTTTATCTGTGTCCTGAGTGGTTGACTATCTTGTCATAAACACATACTTCCTCCCTTGCTTCCAGGGCTGCTGGAAACTCAGACCGGGAATATTTGAAACACGCAAACATGCCGCGCATTTTACAGAACCTGACATATTAGTATACCCCTTCCATTCAGTAATCCTTATATCAGGTCTAGAGGGGTTCCACTCCTATGGGTGAAAAGTCAGTGTTCCCTGTATGTCAGAATCAGCTGAAATCTGTCTCCTCCCCTTGCATGTTGTGGAAAAGGTAGTCTTAACTCTTCTCTCTAAACTGGCAATTTTATTCTAACAAGATCCTTCAGGAGAATGGAAAGACTTCTTTGCACTGGTCACCTTCGGAGCAACATGCTTCCTTCTACTAGGTTGAACTGCTGACTGTGTTTGGTGGAAGCTCACACTCATCGTCAGAGTTGATCTGTGATGCAGGAAACGTCAAGGAGGTTGCTGCAGCTTCCTCTTCCTCCCTGGTTTCCCTGGGACTGATATAAGATAGGTAAGCAGTTGACCTGCCTGGTGGGACCACAGAGCAGAGGCAACGTAATGGGATCAGCCTAGCCTCAGGTTTTCACAACAGTATCCTCCATCTGAGTTGATCCATCTTACAACAGATGTGGGTGGGGAGGGAAATAACAAGATGGGTGAGAGGCCAGTGGACTTGCGTTCCAGCTCCATCATTCATTAGCTTTGTGACTTTGGAGAAACTCTTACCCTATTTTCCCAGCTGTGAAATGGGAATCATATCCTCCTCTGGCGAGTACAAAGGCAAGGTTAAAATAATGACTGGATAAGCTGTCTAGTCACCTCTGGTCTGTTTTATGTTATTTTTTCCATGCACACCAGGTGAAAGCACAATGCTCATCTTGTCAGAACTGCAGAGAAGGTGCGTGCTACATGTCGCTGCTACTGAGTTTTTCTGGAAAGCTGCTTTGGTTTTCTAGTTAGCAAGGCAAGCCAACCCCTACCTATGGAGCCAAATAAATCCCAGGCTGGAGTTTCCTCCTTCCCTGTGTAGCCATTTCTCTATTTTCTCTTCTCTGTTACTCATAGATCTCGATAACATTCTATGAACTATGGAAAAAAATGTGCCCTCTCAGTGGGATCCACATATTCTGGACAATTTGTTTTGCTCCCCTAGACTCCTAAAAACATCTTCAGTGGGGCAAGGGCTCTACTTTCCTTGGTCCCTTCTAGCCTGGGTGGATCCCTAAAATGACTGACTTCTGTTGGTCTTCATGGAGGGTTAGAAGAAGTATCTTTCATTCTGTCTCATTAGAGCAGCTGCAGTTCCTATCCCCCGGGTTTAGTTTTACTAAGTCTCCCTTTACTCACTTTTCAGGAGACACTCAACATAGTTCTTTTGGCTGGAGAGAATGAGAAATTTATTAATGTGAGGGGAAATATTTTGGAGAGGAAACTAAAGAACATTTCGCAGACTAGAAGATGCATTTGTGTAAGGGACAGCGATGGGAGAAGCTTGGTTCCAGGCCTTAATAACTGTCTTCTTTGAGCTCTCGTTATCTCTCTTGGCAGTACCAGGGATGCATGTGTGTCAAGTTGGAATCTGTGTTGAATTTTCCAGGAGCTTCTCAGAGACACAGAGCCCACAAGGAGGGCTATGTGTGCCTACTCCGTGGTGATTGCTTTCTGTCTAAGCCTTCATGGTCATTTTGCTGTAAAAGAGCTGGTGACTAAGAGATCCATCCTCTGTTCAGGAGACACCTCCCTTGGTAGAAATATACGTATCAGAGCATCGTGGATCAGCACCCTTTCAAAGAGGTCTAAGCTCTGAAGTTTGCTACTGCATGTGGCCCAACTATGTTACAAACAGAGCATGCTCTGTGTGTGTGCGTATGTGTGGAGGCCAGAGAATAACATCGGGTGTCTCTCCTCAGGAGCTGCCCACCTACTTTTTGTTTTTGTTTTTTGAGGCAGTCTTTTATTGGCCTAAACTCACCAAATATGCTAAAGTGGAGGCCAGGGAGCCCTAGGGATCTGTCTGTCTCTGCCTTCCTGGTATTAGGATTACAAACCTGGTTGTTGTTGTTGTTTTGTTTTGTTTGTATTTTTTTTTCCAGTATAGGTTCTGAGGATTGAACTCAGGACCTCATGCTTTCAAGACAAGTACTTTACTAACTGACCCATCTTCCCAGCTCAATATGCCCTTTTATGGCCTGATGGATGAAATGAGAAGAGCCCTGATAATTTCAAGGAAAAGTAAGATGAGATAAAAAATGCCTCATTCTAACCCTTGGGGCCCCATCCAGAAGATGAATGTGATCAAGCCAATCTCATAGGGAGTTGTGATGAGCAGAGACAACACAGGAAACATCTGTCCCCAGCCATTATCTACACAGTAGGTGCAATTTGCCATTGCTGGGAACTCCCCACTGTAGGTTGGGTTTGAATGCACTTGTCTCAGTGTGCAGTCTTTTTGCTGAGTGAGCTAGCACACATGCAAGGTGACATACTTGTGAGGGGACAAAGGTGGGGGGTTTAGGAAGTCCTGGTAGCCTTTGGTCTGAAAGTAGAAGTTTTTCCCCCCTTTGGCAGCAATCTAGAGCCCTGATGCATACAGCACCAGGGCTGAGCCTACTGCGAGCTTCTCTAATACATGAAAGAGGCAGGGGAGTGCAAAGAATGGGGCCTTCTTATTCATACTCACCAGGCTGCACTGATTTTAAAAGACAAATAGTACTGGGGGAGAAGGAAAGCCATTACTCAAGTGGGAATCTTGAGGCCTTTGAGAATATAGCATCAACGGTGCCTCAAAGCCTCTCCATTGTTCCCACAGCATTAGGGGTCCCCCTTCCCTGGGGAGAGGGAGAGAAGTTCAAATTCCAGTCAGCCACGTAGCAACAACAGTGAAGCTGCTCCTGCATTCCCTAGTTTCTCTCGGTTCCCATCCTGTAAGAAGCTTGGAAAGGATGCAAGATTCAGTTCATTTCTCATAATGATGATCCTACTAACTTGGCTGGCTGCTCCAAAAACAAGCGGGATAGACAAGCAAATGCAACGGATAATCCCAGAGCCATTTGGATATGAAAAGCCTTTAATAATTGGCTGGGAGAATTAGCTTAAAGTTGGCATAATACCTAGCTATATACATGTACTTTGTTATTTTTAAGCAATTTGTGTGTTTAGATGCCATCAAGCTAATTAGAAAATATGTATTTACATAGAACCCAAGTTTGGAGTGCAATTGAATGGAGAAAATAAATCTTCCTCACTAAGCTAATGTGTACCTTTGAATCTCCAAAGTTCTTAAAAGTCAGCTAGTGCTCAGAATACACATATTCATTTTAAATGAATATTTCATTTTCCACAATAAACAGCAGCATATAAAACTAGATATTTTTACTATTAAGATGGGAAATGAATAAGTAGATAAACAAAAGGATAAGAAGATATATTATAAATACATAGATGATAGATAATAACAGATGATAAATAGATAAGTAGGTAGATAGATAGGTGACACTAGATATAGATGTAGGCAGATGTTATAGACAGGTTGATAGTTTGATAGATGATAATAGATGATTGATAGATGATAGACTGTTCTAGTTTGCTTTTAATTGCTGTGACAAAACACTCTGACCAATACCGACTTGAGGAGGAAAGGATTTATTTGGCTCACAGTTCATCATTGAGGGAGCCTAAAGTAGGAATTCAGAGCAGGAACCTGGAGGCAGGAGCTGGAACACAGGCCATGGAACAAGCTATTTGCTGGCTTGCTCCCCTGGCCCATGCTCAACCTGCTTTCTTACACAATACAGAACAACCTGCCCAGGGGTGGCACCATCCACAGTGGGTTGGGTCCTCCAACATGACTCAAAACTCAAGAAAATATCCAATAAACATGACCACAGGTCAGTCCAATGGAGAATTGGCAATTCTCCAATTGAGGCTTCCTCTACCCAGGTGTGTCAAGTTGACAAAGCTATCCAGCACATAGACTGATGTGTGACAGATGATAGATGACTGAGATAGATAGCTATATGATAGGTAAATAGATAGACAATAGGTAGTTAATAGATGATATAGATAGATGATAGACTGTAGATAGATAAGTAGGTAGATAGAAGAGAGATGAGTGACTAGATAGATAAATGATAGCTGTTAGATAAGATACATGATAAGAAGATGGTTCATACATAGGTGATGGGTAGATGATAATAGACTACATCAACAATATGCACATATGTGCTTTTATTATAATGAAGGTAAGTGACTAAGTTGCATTGCATGTGTGAACATATATTACCTGAATTGCATGTACATACAAACTTGGAGTATAGACTGTATCAAATTTCTTGTGTTGTTTGTATTTGATGGTTCTTGCTTGTGCAATGCTGAGGGCCTTGACTAGCACCACCCCATTTAGATTCCAGCCTTCTGTCCATTGTGCTGCCTCTGTGACTTGGTGACAGAGGATATATTCTTAAACTCTACTTTTTCCTCATCCTCTGCATTTGAATTTTGTCTAGGACTATTCTAGCTTATGGTTGGTTGCATATTAAACAATAAGAAGAATATGTTGCATGGGGCATATAAACTGTATAAATACAAATGCTTCCATGGTCATTCCCACTATTGATGAATGAGTCACATGAGCATCGACAGCAACACGCCCATGCCATACTGCACAGCTGGAGAGGATGCATTTCTGTATTGCTCATGAGCTGACTGCAGTGTGTGTCTTCTGTGCTGCTGTTTATGTTGGGTTGAGTATTATTTTGTTTTTCTATCTTACATGTGTGAATGTTCTTTTGGCACATTCTATCTCATTTCAGGTCCTGTTGCACTGTGCTCATTCTATGTTTTCAGAGGTCTATACACATTGCACAGCGTTGCACGTAGGTTGTTTTGTTGTGTGTGTTCTATTGCAGTGGACTCCTACACTGTAGCAACCTGCCTAGGCATGTTAGCAGGGTTGTATGATATATTTGGCAGCTAATTATGGAGGTCATTGAAGGAACACTTGTTTGGCTTATATAAATTTTTATGGAATTACTTACTAATATTTAAAAAGGAAAGATTTCGCACTCAACCAGATGATGCTTTCTCTTTTGAAAATCAGAATATCTGATAATATTAACTCTATATTTATATTTACATAAGACAATACTTAGCAGTAGCTCAGTATGACTGCCCTTTTGGTATAAATTTGGAACTTTCCAGACTCCAGCAATCCATACTGTTCTTTCATTTTGGCACCTGGGCTGATTTGTTACATTTCATTTCATTTATGTAATTTTTCTAATGCCCAACTTGCTGTACCCATTTTCATCCCCTTTCTGGTTTCTATAGTATTCTCAATATGCAGTCCCTGACTTGGAACGTGCCAAGTCTGGATGCCTTTTGACACATTTAAGAAGAGTGGAGGAGGGGACAACAAGGACGATGTGCAGACCTAGAGAGAAGTACACAATGTGGGGGCTGAAGAGATGGCTCAGCGGTTAAGAGCAGTGACTGCTCTTACAGAGGACCTGGGTTTGATTCCCAGCAGCTAGCAACTGTCTATAACTCCAGTTCCAGGGGATCCAACAGCCTCTTCTGACCTCCAAGGGCATTGCACGACATGGGTGCACTTACATACATGCAGGCAATACACTCATACACATAAAATGAAAATAATAAAAAATTTTTCAAAAGTACACAAAGTGTGATTCTCTGGAATCCCTGTGGTATTCCTGCCTGCTGCACCAGGAAGGAGCTATTTGGGGTACTGACCCTGCTGATAGAGAAGAGCAGCCCGGGCCGATCAGAACACACGCCAGTGAAGCAGAAGCGAAGCTTCCAGTAGAAGAGATGCTCCCAGATGAAGGTGATGAGGCTGAGAGCCATGGCTGCCGCCAGCATGTAGAACACACCCGCCATGTTGTCGATGTCCAGCTGGCTGCTCATTACCTCGTTCTTCTCGTTGTGGCAGATGCCTGTGAGCCACAGTGTCTCCAGCTCCTCCATCTCACCTGCACAGAACACAACACCCACAAGCAGTGAGGACCTGAGCCTGTGCCTTGGGTTCCACACTTCTGAGGTGGGAACAAATGAGTAACTTACAACAGTGTGACCTTAAGGTAAGTTTCTGAGCTTGGCTGGCCTTTGGTTGCTCAACTGATAAGGACAACAGCTTCCTAATATCTTTACAGGGAGGATAAAATTAGATGGTATGGTGAAATTGCTACAGCTCCTGATCTGGATTTGATCATTGTTATGTTCTTCCCATACGGTTACCTTTGTCCTCTTCCCCACCACCACACCCACCCAGGCTCATGCAGGACATGAATGCTGATGGGGGAAGGCATCAGTCTGATGTCACCATTTACTAGCTGTGTGACCTTGTAGTCACAGCTTGCCTGTGTATGAAGTGCATAAACGGAGTTGTGGTAAGGACCACCTGAGATCAATATTTGTAAAATCTCTAAAACTCCTAGTGTACATTAAGTCTCATAAATAATATCTTTGCTATTTTTTGCTGATTGTCATTAAGGAAATGCTTGGCAAATACTAGATCTCAAATAGATTAGTTTCTTCTTTCCCATTTATTTAGAACATCAAAAATTACTCCAAAAACTCACCCACAAGTAATGAATTTAGGATGCAAAACTTTAGTTGAAAAAAGATACCTCAGCTCTAAATGACCTTGCAAACCGAACACCCTCCTCACTTCAATAGGCGATTAAAGGAACAGGTGAATTTTTCATTGGAACTAAAAAAGGAGGTGTGCATAATATTATTTCACCTATTTTATGTGCATTTTATCCAATAACCACTTAGGATGAAATTCTCTGATATCAATGTCTAGTAATTACACCAACTGTCTATATTCATTAAACTCTGGCACTTACTATATAATTCAGGCTTAAGAATTCTTTCTCACGAATATCATTCATCAAAGAAGGCATATATGCTAAATGTAAATTATGGCTCCATTATGTATGCCCATGATCTCTAAATGTGATGAGACATTTGGAGAAAACTAAAGAAAACGCTTTAAATGTTTTTATTGATTCTTTTTTTTTTAAATGTGTGTATGCGTGTATTGCCTACATGTAGGTAAGTGCACCCATGTTGTGCAATGCCTGTGGAGGACAGAAGACACTGTCAGATCCCCTAGAACTGGAGTTACAGACAGCTTTTAGCTGCCATGTGGGTGCTGGGTTTCGAACTTGGGTTTTCTGCAAGAACATCCCTTTTTAAATTTTATGAAATCAGCGTGTATCTCCTTTGGTTTGTTCTCAGTTTTGAATGGTTTGAATAGGAGGGTGCATGTTAATAATGATATTTCTTGGACCTTTTGAAGACATCACTCAATTTCTGTCTGATCTGAACTGCTCCGAAAGCCGATGCTTCTTGCCATTTCTTGCTGCATGATCTGTATCTGCTCTCAAATTGCTTCTAATTTCATTTTGACTTTGGTGTAGAGTCTACATGTGGATTCACTTTTGAAATTTAGATTTGAGACTCAGTGTGGTTTTTCAATCTGATGACTCACAGCTTTAATTCTGAAAAAAGAAAAATCTCATCTAGAGCTGGTGAGATGGTTCAACAAGTAAGAGTACTTACTGCTAATTCTGACAACCTAAGTTCAGTCCCTGGGATCCACATGGTGGAAGAGAGAAACGGCTCCTGAAAGTTGTCCTTTCACCTCTAGATGTGTGCTATGACATGTGTCCCCCACATATATAATTAAATATAAAAAATTAAAATCTAGGGCTGAGAAATGGCTCAGTGGTCAAGAGCACTGGCTGCTCTTGCAGAGAACTGGGGTTTGATTCTCAGCACCCAGCATGCATGCAGGCAATACACTCATACACATAAAAAATAAAAATAATAAAAAATGAAAAATCTCTATTATGACTTTGACTATTCACTCTCCCCATCTTACTGTTTTCATTATCTATTCCTCTCTGTAACTCTTCCCAAACCTTGACAATCACTGATCTACAGTGCTGCCTTTTCTACAATGTCACATGGTTGAAAATACACAGTGCAAGCCTTTTCATAATGGCTTCTTTAACTGAGTAGCGTGCGTCTTTAGTCCTTCCCTATCTTTTTCTAGATCAATCGCTCATTCTTTGAGTCACTGAGCTCCATGGTGTGGATACACAGTTTATTTATTTGTTCACCTACTGAGGTTCTCTTCCATTGCTTCCAAATTTCTGCAATTATATATGTAGTTTCTGTAAACATTGAATAGTGAAGATGCTTGTGTCAACATTTGTAAAGATA
>NW_008335297.1:6008002-6021759 GCF_000622305.1 Nannospalax galili | reverse complement strand
GAGAGAGAGAGAGAGAGAGAGAGAGAGAGAGAGAGAGAGAGAGAGCACCTGAGGAGGCCAAAAGAAGGGTCAGACCCCCTGGAGATGGAGTTACAGGTGGCTGTAAGTTGCCCAATGTGGGTACTGGGAATTAAACTCTGGTCCTCTGCAGGAGCATCAAGTGTTCTAAACTGCTAAGTTCTCACTCATTTGGGTAGAATACCCAGAAGCATTTTGCTGGATTTTCTGGACTGTACGGGAAGTATATGTTGAGCTTCGTAGAAAACTGTCAAACTATTCCAAAGTGACCGTACTACTTAGCATTCCACATCCTCACACGCACCGATGAAGGTCAACATTTGGGATTCTTGCTATTTTTATGCCATGAAAGGCATATAGTACTATCTGATTGCTTTAACTAGCAATTCCCTAATGACCTATCATAACTCATTTTTTTTCTGTAAATTTTAACATTCTGGGTGCTTTCCTTGTTTTAATATTTATTTTGCATTCCTTTATCTCTTTGGGCTGCAGCTGTTTTATCCCATGGATCTATTTTTCTGGTTCACTTGTTGCTTCATTATTATTGTTTTGCTTTTTTTTTTTTGTTTTGTTTTGTTTTTACCAATTTATTTATATAGGACATTCATTTGGTTCTTTTACAGTTCTGCCTCTTTTTTTTTTTCCCATAATGTCCTACTCCTTATGTTTTTTAAAACTTCTCTGTATTTAATAATTTCACACCTTTAGTTATGCAGATTAATGGTTGGGCTTCTTATTCTGTTTGCCATGGTAGTTTACGTCCCTGTGACATTTGTAACTTTAAAATTTTTATTTATTCTTTGTTATTTCACACATGAATACAATGTATTCAGATCATATTACCCTCACTGGATCCCTCCCTGTCCAACCCAGCTGTGACCACCACTACATCTCCTAACTTCACATCTTTTTTTTTCTTAATAACCCGCTGAGTCCAGTTTGTGCTGTCAATTTGCTCATGGATGTGGAGCATGGGCAGCCGATCACAGGCCACAATGCTGAAAAAAATCCTGACTCTCCACCCAGTGACCAGCAATTGCCAATAGCTCCTCTGCTACGGGTGGGGATTTGTGAGCCCTCTCCCTCTCAATGCTGGCTTGATCTTGTACTGTCTTGTCCCGGTAACCATGACTATTGTGAGTTCATGACTACAAAGGTACTGTTGTGAGCTCATGATTGCAACAGATATGTTGTCAAGGAGACAACATTTTAAAGCAACATTAAAACCTTTCTACCCCATCGTCCATGATGTGCTTTGAGTCTTAGAGGGGATGGGGTGTGTTACAGATATCTCACTTAGGACTGAGCATTCCACAGTCACTTTGACAGTTGTGCATCTCTGTATTAATTGCCATCCAGAGTTAATCTTGAGTTAATCCTCTGTAGAGTTGTTCTCCCTCTAAACATCATATGTCCAAGAATACTGAGTTATAAAAAGGTCCCTAAGAGAGGTTTCTCTTGGCTTATGTCTTAGCTCCATGGGTTTCCAATGGACTCATTTTTGTATGAAAAAAAATTTAATGTGATTACGCCACCATTTAGCTGGTGCGCATTTGGACTCTCACATTTATCTGGGCTTCAATTTCTCACTCGAGCTTCAAACAGATGGAAATCCTCCCTGAATTTTCTTTGCCTTGATGGACAGAGATTTTCTCAGTTTCCTTTTCACAGACAAAATGACTCATTGAAGATCTCAGATTTGTTCATAGGCAGGTGTGTGTATGTTGGGGGAACATGCATATTTATGAGAGGAAAAGAATAAGAACTCTATCTCTTAACAAGTTCCTCACCCCGAATGACAGTGTTGGTGGATCAGTATTGCACGCAAACTGGCACGAAGGTGTATCTTGGTTCAACTTCCTTCCTTTGAACACTCTCCAGCACTACACACAGTCACAAATGTCATGGAAGGCTCTAATATTATCTCCTGGTCACCCAGCATCACCACAAACTTATCCAAATTCCTCTGTCCATCAAGTGCCTTGAGACTTACGTAACTGCTTCCTCTTTCCAAACCCACCAATGCCACTTCTTAAAAATACAGCATGTTGCTGAGTCTCCCTTCTTTTGGAGGTTGTGAGGACACGAAAATGGGTCTTCTCCCCAGGATTCATCAGATTCCCAGAAAAAATCTTCCCTTTGGTATTGTCTCAGAAAGTGCTAGATTTGTAAGCCTGTAAGGGCAGCAGTCTGGCTAAAAGAAACATTGTCTTGATTCCTTTCAAGATGAAACTAAAAAGATTTTCCCCCCTCTGTCCTTAGCCCAAATGTACTGAATAATTTTCTTAAAAAAATTATTTTATCTTATTATTATTATTTTGTGTGTGTGTGTGTGTGTGTGTGTGTGTGTGTGTGTGTGTGTGTGTGTTTCTGAGACAGAGTCTCAGCCCCAGCTGGCCTGGAATTCACTGACTAGATCAGGCTGGCCATGATCTCACAGAGATCTACCTGCCTCTGTCTCCTGAGTTCTGGAGAGGTGCTCCACACCTCTCTTTAGAATTAAGTCAACTTGGTAAACCCGACCTGGACTCCATAAAGAGAGAAAATTCACATTTCTCAGCACCAATTACAGCCTGTTCAAATCATTTTCCAGTTAGTCAGTTCTTGCCTTGTGGCCCTCTTCAACTAATGTAGCAAACTGTGGTTCAAATACTTTCTTATTTCGTTTTTAATTTACTCAAGTATATTATAATCTCCTCAAGGAAAATCAGGGACCATGTTTTATGATTTTGATATTTTTCGTGGCCCGAAGCTCATACTAAGCATCAGATCCATATTTTGTTTCTGTTTTTTTTTTCTTCTTTATATGCTCAAGCTTAAATTGGGCTGCAAAAATGTGCGGAACTTTTTGCTGTTTTCCTGACTTATAAATAGAGGAAAGACAGAGCAAATGGGGAATATTGTAGTAAGTCTTGGAAATAAGAAAGCCCTGAACTGGCATGAGGTCCTGAATATCATTTTCCTAAGGAGGTGCTCGGTGCCACTCATCCCATAGTCAGTTTCATCCATTACAAACAGGCCATGGCCATTCTCAATGTTGTCTCATGAACCAGTGCTGGCAAATGGAACTGCTAAGTCTATCTCCTGAAACAGGCTCATTCTTGCTGGGAAGACACAAGTTAAACACTCTCCTGGAAGCAAGTGCAGCCTTAGGGTACAGCCACATCACACATTTTTCTCATCTCACTGGAAAAGGCTGGTCCCCATATAAGGATCGAAACCCTCTCTCTGCCTATTATTATGCCTCTAATAACAGGGAGCTTGTGAATATTGTGGAACTCACCATCCTGTACCCATGGGAAATTTCATGTGCTTCAAAAGTTCTTACATTTGCATTCCAGGGAGATGCTGTCATGTGCCGGCATCTCTGTCAGCTTTTGGATTGTGTGATATCTCAAGGCAGAATGGAAGTGTATTACATAGGGAAGAGGTTACAGTTTCCTTTTCTTGTTCTGGCAACATTAGAAGGCAGAGTGAGTGCTAAGGCTTCAGGAGTCGAGAGCCACAGAAATGCAAAATCTAAACAGGGGCAAATAAGGATAATGGAGACTCTGTGTGTGTGTGTGTGTGAGTGTGTGTGTGTGTGTGTGTGTCTGTGTGTGAATACAGAGGCAGGCATTCATGTGTCCCTTAAATTTGCTTCCAAAGGATGCTTGGGTAATGCTACAAGAGGCTGCATTAAACAGAGGTGATAAGAAAGAAGGTATGGGCAAGACACAGACAGTGTGGGGTAGTGTAAGAGGATGAGAACTTACCACATCATTCACTCATTCATGTGCAAGGTATAACCCATGGGCTTCATATTGGCAGTCACTAGAAAACATACTTCAGGTAGAAGGTACTAGAATGAGTTTCCCTGAAGATTTGGGTGAGCACATTAGACCATCTGGTAAGGTCACAAGGAGGCAGTGGTATAATCAGCATCCCAGTTAGAGTGCTTGCCCTTGACTTCTGCCTTCACAGCACTGGTCATCTGACGTTGGTCCAAAGCCCCTACTTATATACATATACCCACCATTCATGCATTTAATTGTGTGTGTTTGTGTTCATATGTGTTCAGGTACGTGTGTGTGGTTGAGCATGTATGTGTATGTGCTTGTGTATGGAGGTCCGAAGACCCCAGCTGTCATTCCTCAGTCATCATTCACCTTGGTTTAAGACAGGTTCTCTCACTGGCCTGAACTTGACAAGTAGGTTAGACTGGCTGACCAGTGAGCCACAGGGTTCTGAATGTCTCCATGTCCCTAGCACTAGGATCACAAACACCTGTCATCACACCTGACTTCTTTTTTAAGATGCATTTTTAAGGAACAAATTCAGCTCCTTATAGGAAGCACCTGACAAGCACTTTACTGACTGAGCTACCTCTCTAGCCCACATTTAATATTTTATTTAACAAAATTATATGAACTCTACTTTATTCAGATACTGTTATAGGGTTTTGAGAAATTAATGCACAACTCTGATTAATCCACAACTCCACTCAATGTAGCTGATCTTATCACTGCCATTCGCAGATGAGACTTGAGGTGGAGACATTGTGGAACTTCCCTCTGCCTTCCAATTTTGTTATCTAGTAAATGGGAAAACAACAGTATTTATTTTGTAGGAGATTTTTTAAAATTAAATGAGGCTGCATGCATGCTAGTCACACACTAGTAACTCGATGAGTATTTCTGGGGATAGTATTCTTACTGCCTGAAGTCAGGGAGTAGAGCAGGGCACACAGTCCTTCCTGAGCCCTTCTAACAGTAGTAGTGTATAAGTCTAAGAACACACAGCCAGGGAAAAGACTCAGTTATCTAAGAAGACCCTGATATATCCAAAGTAAGAGGAACCAGTTCCTTATTTTTCCTAAGACTCCTCAACACTTCCAAAGGGAGTGCAGTTACTTTTCAGATTAGATTTCATTCTGTTCCATAAGACTGTCTAAGAGCTGAGGGGATTGCTTCAGGAAAGGATTTTATAGCAAGCAATGTGACTAGCTTTCTGACTTCCCAGCATTTCTCCCCTGGGTCAGTCAGGAAAAATCCATATTTGAACCTGTACCCTTTAGGCTTCGTTTAGTTCTCAGAATTTGCTGAAACACATTTTTAAAAACTCATCTCCCAATCTTGCAGGCAGACATCTACATTTTTTTATTGGGTTCTGGCCAAAGCTCTTGATCCTCAGCAGGAATGTTGTGAAAAGAGATGGGTCTGATGCTTTGGGTTTTCTGTGGACTTTATGTGTTTGTTTCTTTACTCATTCACACATTTTTAAAGCATGTGTATTTTTCTCCTAGAGGAATGTAATATGTTGCCTTTGGCCTCTAAGAACTGAGCGCTCTGAAAGACTGTCATGCAAATCAGTAATTACGTCATGATAAGGTGATTATATTTGCAGAAAGCTGGAAGCAGGAAGGAGTACAGAGTGTTTTAGAGAGTGGTTCAAATTTGGGGGAAAGGAGGGGAAACAAAAAGGCACAGAAGAGCAGGAGTCAGACGGCAGGGATCCCCAGGTATCCTGGGAACAGCAGAGCCACTGAGTGCATTTCCACAGTGAATACCCTGACGTTTTTGTTTTCTTGGTAGATGTAAGTTCCTTACTGCTATCCACTTTCCTCCAACTACGGGCCCGTGATAATAAACCCAGTGTCTCCTCACACGTAATATAAGGTCAGTTGTAATAGGTATATATGACTTGGCTCATTCAAATTGAATGATAATGCCAAAACCTGGTAGAAAGTCACTAGAAACGTCTATCACAGTGACATAATCATTATTAGAGTCTTGTCCTTTCCTCCAAGGCAGGCAGAGCATACATATTAAACTCTCCTGACAATCCAAGATAGATTGTCACTGAGAGAAATTCACTTGCAAAAGATAGCAGACTAGATTTGAGGTGAGGCTCATCAATATCACCATCACCCATAACAATTTAAACTGGATGGTCTTGATGCATGGCATTGTGCTGCATATCCGGGCATGCCCAGGCATGTCTGTGAGGGAGTTTCCACTCTGGGTTTATTGAGGTGGGAAGAGGCATCCTGAATGTAGGCAGTATTATTCTACTGGATGAGGTCCTGGACTGAATAAAAAGGAGAAAGCAAGCTGAACACCAGCTTTCCTCTCTCTCTGCTTCCTGACAACAGATGCAATGTGACCAGCTGCCTCAAGCTCTTGCCACCATGCCTTCCCTGCCATGATGAACTGTATCCCCTAATACTGTGAACCAAGACAAACCCTCCTTCTCTTAAGTTGCCATTTGTCAGATCACAGTAGTGATAAAAGTAGCTAATATAGAAAGACCACATTTCCTCCCATTATTGCATCCAGAATATTTCTTCATATAGATTCTTTCGTAGTGGAGTATAATTATCATGTGCTTCTGTGTCTTCATCAGTGGGCGGTGAGTTTATTCAGAGCAGAGATTTTTGTCTTACACTTTTGGTATCTTCAGTCTAAGGTACAGGCTTTAGCACATAGTGCATGGTCTATAAAATCACACCACAGATTACACAAGGTTCTTCTTTCCTTGACTATCTTGTGACCCACAGGTCTAAGAACTAACAAGAGCTCAAGAGAGAAACAGATCTCTGAAACCCCAGGCAAAGGGGTCAGGAACAGTTTCTGGAACCCTGAAATGAGGGCTGGCTTTCAGGGCAGGCATGGTCCCATCAAAGCTCCTGGCCATCAAGCCTTGGTGGTTCCCACGGGGAGCAGACTTCCATCTATAGCTGAAAGACGTCAGCATGATGTTGCTGCTGATCCCATTAGGATTTTCTGTGAGCACCACGAGGGGAACTGACCCCATTTCCATCGTGTTTCATGTTTTGCCAAGGTATTGGGCACTTTGGGCTTCTCAGAAGTCCAATTGCAATTGGAAAGGGCAAAGCGATGGCTTTCTTTGTGGAAAATCTAGGGCATAGATTCACATCAGGCTTGCGTTTTCAACAGGACACATTTAGATGAAGTTGCAGTCCTGGGAGTGAGGAAAGCTTGGGTTTTGCATGGTCAGGGACTCTGCATTGGAAGGAAACTGATAGTCAGACTGTGGATGCAATATGTTGCCTTCAGTAGAGTAAGGTCAACAGGCTGTCTGAGCACTGACCTTGGGGCCTTATCTCATTTACTACATGCTCTAGACTCAAAACCACGAAGGTCAAGGGCAACTTCTTGGGTATAGAAATGGGAGTTGCATCCATTTCTTCCTTGTAGTGACTCTATACCCTAAGTTTTTTAAATAGAAAAAGAGGGGGCTGGAGTGATGACTCATTTGGTAAAGTGTTTGCCATGTAAGCATGAGGACCTGAGGTGGGGTTCCTAGCACCTACCTAAAAAGCCAGGTATGGCTGTGTACAGCTGTAATCCTGGGAGGCAGACATAGAAGGACCTCAGGGGCCTCCCTAGCCATCCACTCTTGCCCGGGGAGCCAGTCTAGCCAAATCGGCAAACTCTCAGTTCAGCAAAAGAGTCTGCCTCAAAGAATAAGGCAGAGTGAAATAGGGAATACATTCAGCATGGACCTCTGGCCTTTAGATATGCTCTTATGGGCATGTGCACACCTGGAGAAAGAGAGAGAGAGAGGAGAGAGAGAGAGGAGAGAGAGAAGAGAGAGAGAGAGAGAGAGAGAGAGAGAGAGAGAGAGAGAAGAAACTTTCTCAAAACCACCCCTCTCCCCAAAAAAGAGAGAGAAAAACAGTAGCGCAGGAACAGGATAGGAAATATCCTGGAACCCATGATCTCTGAACTCGATCTCAAAGGGTAACTGGGATATTTGCTGAAGAGGCAAAAATACCTTTCATGGTGAAATGATGGGAAATAGCACAGAATTCTGGACGTGAGTAGACTGAATTGGAAGATGAATATTCCTTATTTAAATGTCAGAATATTCCATTTCTGTATAATGCTGAGAAGTCACAAAACTAAAATAAAAATAGGGCTAGGATTAAATTCATCCACTTACATGCAGAGACAAACTGTCTTTGGCATAAATTCTTTAACCACCACCTTCCAACTGAGGTTTCTGATCCTGGGATGGAGCTTGAGTATTACAGGGTTCATTTCTGTTTGTTACCATCTAGCTGGGGTTTCTTAGACCATATGATCAACTTTGAAACCTGGAGTTGGAGTTGGGGCATTTGAATGGATACAGATTTTTTTTTTTTTTTTCGGTCTGTTTGAGACAGGGTCTCTCTGTAGCCCCAGCTGTCCTGGAACTCACTATGTAGACCAGGCTGGCCTTGAACTCACAGAGATCTGCCTGCCTCTGCCTCCACACCCAGCAGACCAGATTCTTAATGGGTACCTTCTGGAAGAAAATGAATAAAAAAGGGGAGAGATGGTTGGGCAGCTCCTTCAAACATCAAACAAGGCATATGGTCAAACTTTTCCATTAGAGATGGAATTGAAGAGAAATAATTCTCTGAAGTAAGATTGAGTGGGGCTACTTTGGGTGTTATTCCTCAGTCTCTATATTATTTTTAGAAAAAGGGTCTTTCACTGAACCTGCAACTTGCTGATTTGGCTTGGCTGGCTGGCCTGTAAACAACCAAGAACGCTCTTGTCTTTACCTCCTCAATACAAGGATTATAAGTGGATGCCACCACACCTAGTGTTTTGACACAGGTTCTGGGGCTCAAACACTGGTCCACATGCTTCTCTGGCTAGTGCTTTACAAGTAGCCAACTCCCCAGCCCCTGAGAAAGCTACCAGGAAGTCCATGAGATTCTATGTAGAGCAGGCATTCCTGGAGTCTACTTAGCTAGTCTGCTCACACAGATACAGATAGCCAAGCTGATACGACGTAAAAGGCACATAAATATGGAACACAAATGAGTTCACAGTAACATTTTGACACTGCTCATTTTCTCTATCCAGCATCCTCAAAATCTTATGATTCATCTTGTAAAGAAACGAGGACTTTTTAATATCACAAAGGGGTCCTGATGTTTTAAAAGATTATAGACATAAAGGTAAAAAGTGATAGCAGTAATCCCATATCCCATGCCAAGAAATATCTCCGTTCTTTCAGCAAATAAAATGACCTCGCTACTTTTCAATTCCATTTTTATCGAAGTGTCGACAACAAGCTCCCTGAGACTGAAAAATCCATAAGTAAGACGAACCACTTCCATTTTATCTGTATTCCCCACTCCAGGGCAGTGCAAAGAACTGAAGATGATCAGAACTTGGTTGTGGACTGAAGTAGGAAAACAGGAAGGGAAAGGAAAGGAAGGAGAAGGGAAGAGAAAGGAGGGACTGGGGGAGAAGTAAGTGTAGAGAAGAAGAAATAGACCCTTAGTGAAAAGGACCCAGGCTTGTTTTCAGTGGGAATCCAAGACTAAACCAGAAAGGAGATTCTCTTCATAAGAATTGTGGTAAGAGCACTGATGAGGGCTGGGGCGTAAGAAGAGGGCTTTCAGCTCCCTCTGGTGAAGTTGTTCCTCTGGCCTCTTATATGCCATGTCTAAAGTACCAAATGAGGTCAGACCACTGCCCAGGACAAGTAGTAGAACACAGAAGGATGACATCACTAGATTCAGATTCTGACCCAATATGTGCGGCAGACATGATGGTCCTCTGGCTCCATCCTACGAATGTGAGGTTATGTCCTATGGACTAAGGTCACCAAATGTGTCAAGGTAGAGGTTGGGAAAGAAATTTGGATTTCTATGCTATTAACTATGATCACAGGACAGCATACAGCCATGCATATACCACAAGTCAGCTGTACTGAGCCTCTTTTGCCTCAGCCAAGGGCAACTGAGTCACTGGAAGTGCCACATGCACTGTGAGAATGTGATTGATTGTATGTCTTCTGAAATATGGATGGGGGCATCTACCAAAGCTTAGTGTGCACACACAGTGTGGCCCATCAACTTTATTCCTAGGAACATTTCAAAGCAAATAAGTGCCTATGTGCACCAGGAAATGTACAAGAATGTTCAAAGCAGATAGAAGCTAGAAACAATGTGAATATCCATTGAGAATGACAAGGGTAAGCACGTGGTGGGGATTTTGTTCAATAGAATATCACACACTGATGAAAAACCAATGAGCAATGTCATAACGGCATAAAGAAATACATGCCATTTGATTCATTTATTAGAAGGTCAAGAGGAGGTAAACCCAACCCACAGACATGAAGGGAAGAATGGTGGTTATTGGAGGGGTCGGGGGACACTGGCTGTTGGGGAGCCTTAAGGAAGCTTTCTGGTTCAGGTTCCCCATCTTAACCTGGGTGGCAATTGCACAATTGTACAAAAATTAATGAGACTTTGGGACTTGTGTCATATAATGAATGAATACCATAGTGTACAAATGACCAACAAAAGAAACAAACTAAGTGTCACAGCAGAGGTAGAGGGTATTTGGGAACAAAGAGGAGATAACAAAAAACATATAGGAAAACAAACTTTAACATGAGATATTTTTACAAAGCAGGAAAAGGCCTTCAAGGATAAAGGGGGTATGTGCTATGTTTTATAAAATTCAATAGTTAGAATTATTTCAATAGAACATGTTTGACTTTTATCATTTAAACCAAGGGTGAAAAATCTCTTTTCTGAAAATAGCCAATTAGTAAATACATGCAGCTTTATGACAATATGGTTTCTGTCACCATAGCTACAGTTTTCCCTGGTGGCACAGAGAGAGCCCTACATGATGCATGTGGCCACTTGGCCATCAGTGTACCCAAGTGAACATGGCAGAACACTGATTCAGCAATAGAGACTCACAACTAATCAAAGTGCAGAGAATAGGGGCAGCAGAGTGCTCGGCCCTCAGTGTGGATGGCACTCTACACCTGTGTATATATGGGTAGCACTACCTGGGCTCAGTAGATTATAAACTAAAAAAAGAAAAAAATGAGGAGGAGGAGGAGGAGAAAGGTGTGAAGATGAGAAGGATATGTGTTGGGGGGTCTCCCAGAGGAATTGGAGGGGGAGTGGGGATTGAGTATATGTGATCAAAATACATTGTATTCATATATGAAACTGTCAAAGAACAAATAAAAAAATAAAAGTTAAAACTTCGACATACGTGAATGGAAATAAATCACACTGAAAAGACATCCTCAAGGCTTATTATCCAAACTCACTGCCTACTCATTATTTGGCAGGCATTACACCAGCTGTTCTCATAAGTTGTAGCATTCAATTTGATGGCATGGGTGTCTTTACAATCCACAGATTAAAGAATAAAGAAGAAGAAAACACCATTAAAAGACGTTTCCAAGATCATGGGCTACTAAAGATCAGTTCTCATACTGGAAGCCCAAAGCCTGTATACCTACACACCATGTTGCAATGTTAATGGAATTTTTACATGAAATATTGCAACTGAAGCTTTAATAAGGCACTAACATATAAAATGTTCATATATATATATATATATGATCAATAAATGAGTGATTCACTTTTTCCATTTTCTCTGTTAGTCAATGGAATACAAAGTGAGGCAACCCTGAGATAGAAATTGCTCATTTTGTAACAGCAAGCAGAAGGTGCATGCCTAGGTGAGGTTGTGGTAAAAGTGATACACAGATACTTCTTAGTAGTACTTTGAATGGGAATAAACCTTTTGAACATTAATATGACACTTTATGTAACATTCCTGGGGATATTTATAACCATCAGTCCTTGGGATTCCACAAGTAAGAGTTCACTGCAGATAATTTAAAAGAAAAACAATTGGCATTAAAGTATTCTTCCATCATTATACTAACAACACATCCAAATGTTAAACATTATAAAAATAGGGTAGGATAGCTCACTGGTAGACTTGCTTATCATGGGTGAGGCCCTGGGTTAATTCCCCATGCCATAAAACAAACAAAAATAGGTAATGCTTTCTAGTTTAATCATGATGACAACATTTTACCCCAAATTAAAATAATTGTTACTATCAGATGATATACAAACATAAAAAAGTTTAAAATAAGTGAACATAGAAAGATATGAATGGCTATGTCACCAATAATTTAAAGCAATGTATCCCCAAGTAACAAGAGGTAGTATGTAATGCATAAGTTATGTAAAGGTAGTAGATTTGGGTGATTTTTCATGGCTATCTGTATATCATTTCTTTCCAAATGAAGGTATTTCAACCTTATAGAGTGGAAGAAATTGGGGGCCACTGCTTCCCCTCCTGTACATCTTACAGGAGGCTGAGACATTGCTTTCAGACTTACAGTGAGTCACTCATTATGTCTCAGTTCCCCTTTGATGGCTGTTCTGACACTGACTTTCCCTGGTTTAAGCCATTCCCTGCTTGCTTCTCAGGTTCAGGCTCAGAGCTGCTGACTTCCTTCGAATCATTGCTATCTGTCAGATTGATCACAAATACTGCGGCTTGCAAACCAAAAATCCTGATGGGAAATTTGCTGGGACCTCACACAGATGAAAACACTGAGTGTTTCAGCACTGAGGGAGAGTCAATGGCTCTCACAGATATTTATGAATTTTTATCCATTTCTTAAGTAACTACTGTTCCATTATTATTCCAAATACGTTTCTAGTTAAAATTAAGAGGGAGATTAACAGGTTTAATTTTTAATGGTACCATCTGGTCACAGGCCAGTGAAGAAGGCATTAAGACCTTAATTGCTAATCTATGCTTAGAGCCGACACATCTCTCATTGCATTTCTGAATGCCCTGGACACAGGGCAAACTATTTTAGGTCATAGGAAGGTCGAAGTGACTTTAGGAAATTAAATTGGTCATTTTTCAACATCCTCTTTATATATGTCCAAGCTGCTGTTTATGTATGTAAATGAAGTTTGTGCATGCAAACACCATCCACATATAACATGAGCAATAAAGGGATCCATATGAGAATACAGGGCTCAGTCAACCTATCTTCAATAATGACCTAGGTCATGACTCTCAGGCAACTTCTGATGAAATGACATTTATACATGTCAGGAATATGAACACATCATGGCCTCTCTTCAACTCTGCTCTACAACTGAGTTAATCAATAGAAACCCTCACTCAGTCCCTACCCATATATGGAGGCTGCCACTTTGCCTGCATTATTTTTAACACCATTATTATAGTCAATAAATGGAAGTTAATTCTTTGGAAACAGTAAAAACTTCATACTTATTTGATCCTTTCTGAATGAGGAAGCACAACATTAAAGACTATTGCTTCCAGCCAAGCTCTTCCCTCAGCCTCCTGTGCTCATTATCAAGGTTGCTGTGTAGGTTGATGCTTGGAAGTCCTATATCATCATACCTCAGGTTTCTCCATCACCTGGTCTCTGTGTAAATCTAATGGGGGTTCCTAAGAGAAGGAAAATGGAGAAAACGCATGGTCAAAATTCACATCATAGACCATGACTGAGTGATCTGTTGGCAACCACCACTTGTATCCAGCATTTGCCAATTAGAGAAGACTGAAAAACCTAGGCGCCATGAGGCCACCTGATAGGAATGCCTGACAAGAGGTCAAGCATTGAGAAACTAGCTTATCAGAAAAACAGGACGTAGTGGTCAAGCCATCTGCATCTGGCAATCCCCGGGGCTCGATACCAGGAAATCAGGAAATAACATCTGTACCATAAGCCACCCACCCAGAATTTAGCAACTTAACTTCCTCATGCTTTATACTCGTTTGAATGGGCCAATAACCATGCTTCTGCTTCTGTACCCCGCTTCTGCTCTATAAAAGTGCCAAAACCCAGCATGGGGGCGCGCAAGTCCTCCGAGGAGACTTTGTGCCCACAGGTACCTGTGTACTAAATAA
>NW_008335297.1:6004940-6007069 GCF_000622305.1 Nannospalax galili | reverse complement strand
TCCTTCTCCCAGGACCCACAGGCCCTAACGGCCCTGATAGAATCCATCCTCCTGACACACCAGCCTACTTGGGATGATTGCCAGCAACTTTTACAGGTCCTCCTAACCACAGAGGAAAGGCAGAGAGTTCTTATGGAAGCCCGGAAACATGTCCCCGGGGCAGACGGGAGACCGACTCAGCTGCCAAACGAGATTGAGGCAGCCTTTCCCCTCACCAGGCCTGTCTGGAATTTCAACACGGCTGAAGGTAGGGAACACCTACATCTTTATCGCCAGTTGCTTGTAGCGGGCCTCCAGGGGGCAGGGAAGCGCCCCACCAATTTGGCCAAAGTAAGATCAGTAATACAGGGAGCGGATGAGCCGCCCTCTGCTTTTCTAGAAAGACTCAAAGAGGCATATCAGAGGTACACTCCCTTTGACCCAGAAAGCCCTGGTCAGGAAGTAGGTGTTTCCATGTCCTTCATATGGCAATCCGCTCCTGACATCAGGAGTAAACTTCAGAGGATGGAAAACCTACAGGGGCAGAGTCTTAGGGACCTCCTGAGAGAAGCAGAGAGAATTTTCAATAAGAGAGAAACCCCTGAGGAAAAGGAAGAAAGACAGAAGAGGGAGGCAGAAGAAAGAGACCGAAAGCGGAATAAGGAATTAAGTAGAATCCTGGCCACAGTAGCAAGAAGAGAAAGTGAGGACAGGATAGAGAGGAAGGGAGACAGAGGGCGTGCCCGACTAGAGAAAGACCAGTGTGCCTACTGCAAAGAAAAAAGACACTGGGCCAAGGATTGTGCCAAGAAGAAGAGAAATGCCCCCTCCTCTATCCAGACCCCCACCAGCAGTTTCTTTCCTGGACCCTGATATCTCTAACTTTGTTGATTCACCTTCTCTCCATGCTCACCTGAAGGCGCTGCAGCTGGCTCATCAAGAGATCTGGAAACCCCTAGCTGCAGCCTATCAGGATGCTATTGACACACCTATTGCACCCCATCCCTTCCAGCCTGGTGGCACCGTCTGGGTCCGGAGGCATCAGACTCGGAACCTAGAACCACGGTGGAAAGGGCCCTACACCGTCCTCCTCACCACACCTACGGCTCTCAAGGTTGACGGGATTGCCGCCTGGATCCACGCTTCGCACATTAAAGCGGCTGAACCTGCTCACCAGGAACCCACGCCAGAGAATTCAGCAAAAAGATGGCGGCTAACCCGGACACCCAACCCCCTAAAGATAAGACTGGTCAAAGAAAAATAATATTCATGTTGCTCTGGGTACTAATTCTCCCCGGAGTGGAGTCTGCGGAGAGCCCCCACAAACCCTACTCAGTTACCTGGACCCTCTCCAGCCTCACCTCAAGCCTGACCCTAAATCAAACCACGATGGAGGGTCCCCTGACAACCAGTTTCCCGGCTTCCCTAACATTTGATGTATGCAAGGTATTGAGCCCGGGGGCCCCATGTGTCTGGGATGACTGGGATGGAGAAACAGTGTATGTATGCCCAGGTTCGGGGTGGGAGGCAGCCGAGGGCTACAGGTGCGGAGGGCCTGAGTACGGATATTGCTACTATTGGGGTTGTGAGACTACCGGGAGTACCTACTGGAAACCCTCCTCCTCATGGGATTTAATTAAGGTTTCCAAGCTCCCTGGTTCCCAATGCAGCTGCCGCAACAGTGATGGGGGAAGATGCAATTTCCACCAGTTGCAATTCACAGAAAAAGGGAGACAGGACAGTTGGGACGGAGTCCGAGTATGGGGTCTGTTCTTATATAGAAAAAACATTCATGACCCTTTCGGGCTATTTATGCTCAAAAGAGAAATAACCAACATCTCCTCAAACCCCGTGGGTCCCAACCCAGTCCTCAGTAACCAGCGACCAGCTTCCCTTCCTTTGCCTGCTTTGGTGCCCCAGGTGAGACCCCAGAGACCTGCTTTGGCGCCCTCGCGCGCCCCAGAGACCAATGGCTCTGCTAGTCTGCCTCCCCCCACATACCCTGGAACAGGTGACAGGCTCCTGAACCTCGTTAGAGGAGCATTCCAGGCATTAAACCACTCGGAGCCAAACAAATCTAAGAATTGCTGGCTCTGTTTGAACCCGAGCCCCCCTTATTACGAGGGCATAGCCGTCCAGGGAAACTTCTC
>NW_008335297.1:5979460-6004618 GCF_000622305.1 Nannospalax galili | reverse complement strand
AGGACAGCTATGTATTGCAGCATTATCTGGAAACCCCCACCTCTGTCAGATTCAAACGAGAACCAGTGAGCCTAACCTTGGCTATACTATTAGGAGCTGGGGGTATAGCAGCGGGCATTGGGACAGGAGCAACTGCTTTAGTTCGCTCGGATCAGTACATGCTCTTACATCAAGCCATGAACCAAGACCTAATAGCCTTAGAGGAGTCCATAAGAACCTTAAAAGACTCCCTGACCTCCCTCTCCGAGGTAGTGCTACAGAATAGAAGGGGATTAGACTTATTGTTCCTGAAACAAGGAGGTTTATGTGCAGCCCTAAAGGAAGAATGCTGTTTTTACGCAGACCAAACAGGAGTGGTGACACAGACTCTAGACAAACTAAAGGAAAGACTAGAAGAAAGAAAACGTAACTTTGAGTCAAAAAAGAGTTGGTTTGAAGGACTGTACGATAAGTCTCCCTGGTTCACCACTCTGATATCCTCTCTAGCAGGCCCTCTAGTCCTCTTGTTTTTAATCTTAACTTTAGGGCCCTGTATACTTAATTGGCTGGTCCAATTCGTAAAGGATCGGCTATCTGTAGTTCAGGCACTAGTCCTCACCAGTCAATACCAGGCATTAAGAACCCAGGACCCCGATATGTTATGATGAGTGAAAGATTCCCCTCATATGTCAAAGAAAAAGGGAGGAATGAAAAACCTAGGTGCCATGAGGCCACCTGATAGGAATGCCTGACAAGAGGTCAAGCATTGAGAAACTAGCTTATCAGAAAAACAGGACGTAGTGGTCAAGCCATCTGCATCTGGCAATCCCCGGGGCTCGATACCAGGAAATCAGATCTGTACCATAAGTCACCCACCCAGAATTTAGCAACTTAACTTCCTCATGCTTTATACTCGTTTGAATGGGCCAATAACCATGCTTCTGCTTCTGTACCCCGCTTCTGCTCTATAAAAGTGCCAAAACCCAGCATGGGGGCGCGCAAGTCCTCCGAGGAGACTTTGTGCCCACAGGTACCTGTGTACTAAATAAACCTCTTGCTGTTGCAACCCGAAGGCTGACTTGTCCTCAGTGGTTTCACTCTTACAAAGACGATGTCTCCAAATGTTAAATGCTGTTATTCTAAAGACTGATTCTTAAATCTGATTGGATATTTGAACCAGCACAGAGATTGCTAAAAACACCTCATGAAAGTGAAAATTTTAAAACAGGCATCCCAATTACTTTAATTCAACATAAAAATGTCCACAGACCCCCTTCCCTCAGGAATGATGATTGAACCCAGGGCCTTGTGCATGCTAGGTAAGTGCTAAAACGTTGAACTATATTCCTAGCCCCCTTTTTTACTTTTTATTTTGAGATAGGGTCTCACTAAGTTGCCAAGCTGACTTTGAATATATTCTGTAGCCTAGACAGGCCTTGAAATTTGTGATCCTCTGCTTAGGCCTCCTGAGTAGCTGGAATTATAGGTCTGCACCACCAGGCACAGCTCTAAAGCATCTTTGTTAAGTACAGGCAAAAGAACAGGAACATTTAATCATCTTTATATTCTACCACCTGAATTTCAAAGCTGCTGTTATTGTTTGTTGAAAAAATAACTAAAAGGGAGAATGAATGAAAGAATGAATGACTGAATGAACAAGTCAGTAAATAAGTTGGGGGCTTTGCCAATGATACCCAGGTCTTGCCAATTTGATTAGAAAGCTCATGATTTACAGAGTAAACTATTCAGCCCAAACTGTGACTCCAGCCTTTGAAGTCTCGATTTGATTAAACACATTTAGCAAGCAACAATAACCTTTTGAAATGCTGGGGATTATGCGATGCTGAGGAGCTCCGCAGGGAACAAGTAATTCCGGCAACCAAACCAGGCCTTTACGAACCTGGAGAGGCAGTCCTGCACACCGGTATCAGGCCCAACATCTGACTTCTCTTAATTACATTCTGTCCTTGTTTCACTCCTTCTCATCTCTTGCTTCTGGGTCCTGACTTTTCCCCAAAATGCCAGGATTGAATGATTTAAAAACTTAGACTGGGTCTATTCCCAGGGTGTGGGGGCCTGAGGCATGGCTAAGCCTCCTTTATCAGAATGAGAGTGTGTGTCAGTCATTTTCTTTCTTACCCTAGACCTCTGTCGCCAAGTTATCATCTCCAACAGACCTTACTCTATAGGTCCGAGAGGAAAGAACACTGAGTCTGGAGTCTGACTAATCTATGTTCAAATCACGATTTTGATCATTTCCGGGTGAGAAAACTTGCCCTGTGAGATATGAGTCTGCAAAGGTTATAGCAGCTATGGGAGATGCAATATTACAAAACAGTTAAAGCAAAGATCCCAGGAACATTTTTCCATAGGCGCCAATCTTAGATCTGCTGTTAGTAGCTGCATGATTTTGAATACCTTATTAGCTGACTTAAGACTCAGTTTCCTTAACTGGAAACAGAGATTATCAGTTATAACCGGCCTCATATAGTCTTTATGAGGACTCAACAAAATTGATGCATATAAAGCTTTGGTGATTTTGTGGCACACAGTGATCCTGCCACAACTGTTAGTTACTATAAATGTCTACAGGATGATAAGGGCCATGGTAACTATTCTAGTTTGCCTTCAATTGTGACAAAACACTCTGACCAATACCAACTTGGGGAGGAAAGGGTTTATTTTATCTTACATCTCCCAGGTTACAACTCATCTCTGAGGGAGCTCAAGGTAGGAACTCAGGACAGGAACCTGGAGGCAAGAGCTAGAGCACAAACCATGGAGGAACATTGCTTACTGACTTGTTCCCCTGGCCCATGCTCAACCTGCTTTCTTATACAATACTGCCCAGGGGTGGCACCACCCACAGTGGGCCAGGCCCTTCCATATCACCAAAAATCAAGAAAATACCCCCACAGACATGGCCACAGGCCAGTCAAATGGAGGCAGTTCTCCAATTGAAGCTCCCTCTACCCAGGTTAAGTTGACAACGAAAGCTATCCAGCCCAGTAACTAATCAGCTGCTTTAACATAGAGAAGAGGTTCTTAGATTATCTACATCTTCTACCTCTCCATTCCCTAGCCCATCCCTCTTTTGATCATATCCCTTTAAATGGGCTGAGGCTACAGGTTGCCATAGGGTGCTGCTGAATCACCTGAGGACACAGGGACCTATGGCAAGAAGCACTACTAGCAGGGGAAGCCAGCAGGACACAAGCAGGAGTGAATCAGCCTGTGGTCTGTGCTACGGCGCGAGCTGGGATGGGGCAATGGATGGCTATGAGGCTCCACTTTCTTCTGCAACATTACTAATTGCTCATTTGGACAAACCCAGCCTGCTCTGCTGATGCCCAGGCTAAACACTGCATAAACTAGCCACTCTGCAAATCTCTCTCCCTCTTTCTTTTCTACCTTCCATTTTACCCCTCGTATATTATCTACCTCTTCCCTCCCTCCTCTCTTTCTTCTGTTTCTTCTCTCCCTTCTTTAAGAGAACTGGGTGGCCTATAGTTTCCAGCCTTCTCGTTCCTTTTTCTCACTCTCTAGACAACCTAGATCAGGGGTCATAAAATTTCTTCTGCAAAAGGTCAAAGAATAAATGCGTGCAACTCTGCAGGGCATGCAGTTTCAGTTAAAGTTGCTCAGCCTTGCTCCTGTAGTGTGAGGAAAACCATAGCAAGTACCTAATGAACAGGTGTGCCTGCAATCCAACTAAACGTTTTCGTAGACAATGACTAAACTTGGCAATGGGCATTTCTAGTCTGTTTATCCCCTTGATCAAAGCTCAAGCAGAAACACACATTTCAGCATTATGTTCATAATTTCTGGCTACACAAATACAGTTTTTCTGGCTACTCTCCTCCAGGTCCTTAAAGTGGTTAAGTTAAAGTGGTTGAATTCTGTACCCAAACTTGATCTTGTAGAAATGGATGAGCCGTGAGCTCTGACTTACATGGCTAACAGTTATGTGGGAACACTCAGATCCTGGTCTAAAGTTAAAGAATTTGAAAAAAAAATCCTGGTTGATACAATATAAGAAACATGCATATGTGCACACACACACACACGCACACACACAGAAATTGTTAAGGAAACATTCATGCGTTTTTATTCTTAGGGACTGCAGGAATGAATTCGGCAGAGAACACAGTGGGAGTTCGACCCAGTTTGGCAGAAGGTCTGGCTAAAAGGAAACTGTAGATATCACTCCCAGTTGTCAGAGCCTCAGAACCCTCTGTTCAGGATAATGCTATTGCAATGAACAAAATTATGTGTCAGCGAGGCAGAACAGAAATCACAGGTGGGCAGTGCGACTTTACTTCCTCAACTACTCCTTGGGGAAGGGATTCTTGTAGGAGAGTGGGAGAAGTTTGTATGGAAGCCAGAGAGTAAAGTGATATGAAAAGGACTGATTTATAAAAGTGAAAGAAAAGGAAAAAAAGGAAGAAGAGGAGGAGGAGGAGGAGGAAGAGGATTAAAGCACATGTGCATACTTGAGGACATACTGAAGGTGGAACTTGCCTATTACCCCATCAGTGAGTCTTGCCTGAGAAGAACCAGACAAGATCTGTCCACATGCCCTTTCTATATTCTTATACTATGCCATGGGGATGGGAAAGGATGAGGAACAACAGAGCTTTCTACTGGAGGTTTCATGATCTAATTGGGCTGCAGGCCATTGGGGCTGTACATAGCCCAACAGTTTTCCTTGCCCCTTGCTTCTTCCACAGAGATCAAGTCTTCCTCCACAGCAACAAGACAAGATATCATTAGGTGGTTTCTTTTCCCTGCTTTTTGGTTTTAGCACATAGTTGGCCTAGATGGCAGGGAATCTTGTCTTAGCTTTAACCCTGCCACTCCATCACAAAACCTTGGGTGAAGTCATATCCTGCCTCTCTCAGCTTCAGGTTCACTGGTACTATGAACAGTAGCAGTTATGATCCACTTCGGTTCTAAAGGACAGGGAATATATCATCTTGTTGATTCTATGCGTCTCAGAGGATTGTGTGAGAAAGATTAAATAAAACAGGGATATTTGATATTGTCATATACAAATTAGACAGGAAATGAATTTGCCTGTCTTACAAGTAAATACAGGGGCTCCAGAAGATTGTGGCATGGCATGGTAGTCTACTATTGAACCTCTTTCCCTATGGGTACTTGTTATGGTTTGGATATAAAGTTTCCACAAGTTCATGTGCTTGAAACTTGGTTCATATCTGGTGGCACTATTTTGAGAGGTTGTGGATTCTTTAAGAGGCAAAGCCTAGAAGAAGGAAGTGGGCCACTGGGGAGCAGGACCTTGAAGATTTTAGCCCAGCCCTGTTTAAACCTGCAATTTTCTCTGCAACCTAGAACACCCAGATGTGAAGAAGCTGTTGTACACTCCCACAGCCTTGGAGCCGCCCACCACCAGACCATCTCTGGCATGATGAATTGTATTCTCTCAAATCATGAGCCAAGATAAATCCTTCTTCCATTAAGAGCTTGTTGTCAGGTATTTAGTTATTAATATAGGCATCAACTGTCCTTTCATGAAAAAATAATATCTTGTTCATCAGAAAGGATATGATTCAAATAAGTCCACAGACATATATCTGTAATACAGCCACATTATTCATGTATTCATTCACTGAATGAATTCAGTTTGAGTATCAGATGTGTGTAGAGCTCAGATGTGATTCTCAGGGGAAGGTAGGGAAGAGTAAAAAACATGGTGTGTGCACATGTATGAGCATGCCTGTGCATGTGTGCTAAGACCAGGGCAATATGTCACGTGCCCTGCTCTATGGCTTTTTACCTTATTCTCTTGAAATGTGGTCTCTCTCACTGTACCTGGAACCTGATGCTAGGCCACTGTCAGGAGGCCCCAGTGATCCTCCTGACTATGCCTCCCTCACCCCAGCACTCAAGTTACAAGTTTGAATTCTGTCACACCCAGCATGTAGGTGCCGGGAATGATAACTCAGATCTTCATGCTTGTGCAGCAAGTGCTCTTGTCACTGAGCTATTTTCCCAGACTCTGCTTATTAAAATATAAACTTCCATTTTAGACCTGCCTTTGCAATATCCATAGATACTGGCATGCTATCTTATCCTGGGGATTTTAAATTTTCTTTTCTTTTCTTTTTTTTTTTTTTTAGGTATTTTTGAGACAGGGTCTCCCTGTAGCCCCAGCTGTCCTGGAACTCACTATGGCCTTGACCTCACAGAGATCCGCCTGCCTCTGCCTCCCGAGTGCTGGGATTAAAGGCATGCACCACTTTAAATTTTCCTTTTAATGTCATCTTGTGCCATGAATTGTACTGGTTTGTACTTTTTTTAATACTTAACCTTTAAGCAACTCTGATTTAAAGATAAGGAAACTGGAACTCAGAGAAATTAATTTGCTTAAGGTTCTATGGCTAGGAAGTTTTAGAACCTTCATTTCACCTCTTTACTCACTTTCATTGCTAAGTCCCACAAGGATGCTGCAAACTTGGCATTCAGAGAGTTAACATGAAGGGTATTTGCTGTTAAGAGAGTCTTTACCAGGGGAGCAAAAGGGCTGAAGGATTGACTATATGTAAGAATCAGAGTCAGAAGAGGCAAAAGGAACTTCATTTTTCGAGGGACCTGCATCAAAGGTTCTATGCTCACATAAAAAAATCCGAGTGGTAAATTTCAGATGCATCCTTGGATGGAACTATATGTAAGAGTAGAGGATATTCAGGAACTCCCTTAGCCTATGCTTTCATGCCATGTCTGAGCCAGCTGTAAGGAGACAGCTGAAAAGGTCTGTCTGTGGTCTGTCAGGGTGGAGGCACACACGGTCATTATCAGCCATGCTGCAGAGTATCCAGCTCCACCCAGGACTCAGTCTTCTACCCAAAGAAATGAAGCTTGGAAGTTGGATGAAGACAGTGTTGAGGATATGAACAACTCATCCACTGGCCCAGAGCAATTTATGAAAATCCTAATTAGATACACAGAGAACTTCTGCAATCACGGGCACACTCTCCACTCCAGCTGGCAGCGGGGAGTCCCCTCCCTGTCAGAAGGCACCAGCGTCCTTTAGAGGAAGAACAGCTGACAAATAAGGAATCAGACTGTCAACAGTGAGCCACTCGGAAGGAGGAAGTGGCCCTTTCCATCAACTCCCTTTACTCTTCCCCTACTCTGGGATTAATGAACATCAATAGACTAGATTAATGCTTTCCAAAGCTCTGGATCCATCTGCAATAGGCTTCCTTATTAATACACAACATAGCTTGTGGTCCCCTCCAAACCATTAACAGTCTGGATGAATCTTTAAAACAATTACCACAAAGTTGCCAAAAGTGATGAGGTATTCATCGTATCTGTCCAAAATTTTGAAAACTGAGCAAAGTATAAATAAGAAGATTAGATGTTTCTTGATGTTAAAAAATATTACTAATAGCTAAAATGACATGGTCACTTGTAACCAGGATCTGTGTGTATGAGAGAGAGAGAGAGAGAGAGAGAGAGAGAGAGAGAGAGAGAGAGAATGTGTAGTGCACATGCATTTGGAATTACAAGTAGTTGTTAGGCACCAGATGTGGATGCTGGGTACCAAATTTGGGTCTTCTGCAAGAGCAGTACCTATGTTTTTAACTGCTGTGTCATCGCTCCAGCCCTATCTAGGAAACTTTAAGAGAAATATGATTATAAAGGAATAAATCAATTTGGTTGATTTTTACGCCGATAGAAGTTGACACAGCTTATTGGTCATAGATGGTATCATTACTTGGAAGCTAGTTAAAAATGCAGAATCTCAGCCTTACTCAAAAAAAATTTTTAAACAAGACAAGACTCCCAGGTGAGTCCTGTTGAAGTCTGAGCCTCATTTTCCTATGCTAGAAAACAGAGATGACAAATCTCCTCCAGAACATTATGTAGAGTTACCAAGATGCCATATGCAATATACTTGGCATGATGCTAGATCATCCAGTAGGGGCTCAAATGACAATTTTCTTCCATGCCATCAGCTTCACTAGCTTCTAAATAAACACATAAATCTCACTCTCTTGATGCCTGATTTCTCCTGGCAGGCTGAGAACAGAACCCAGGGCCCTGTGCAAGCTAAGCAAGTGTACTACTCCTGAGCTACACCACCAGTCTTTGTTTCTACTGAATGGCCTCAAATCTGCAATTCTTCTGCCTCTGTGTCCCCAGTGCTGAGATTAGAGATGTGTGTCACTGTGCCCGGCTTCTCAATATCTTTGGCTGGCATTTGTATACCAGAAGTATTTTGAACTCTTTGATCTTCCTTCTGCCACTCCAAATTCCACCATCAAAATGAAAACCACAAAATCCATGAGAAGATGATCCTTAAGGAGTCCTCAGTTCACCTTCACCTTGATGAGCCCCAAAAGCTCCTTAGTTCACTTCCACTTAGAAGCTCTAAATGCCATTCTTTATGTTCCAGGCTCACTGAGCCTTTGTGTTCTCAACCATGACATCTTTGAGATGCCAGGTGCCATAGAAATTCGCTACTTGCTGGGTCAGTGCATCACTGGGACTCCTGTGGACTCTGGTCTGTTATACTGTTCTTTTTCTAAAACCTCTTACATGTTTTCTTTATGGTCCATTCATTTCTCATTAAAATAAAAACTAGAGTGTTTCATATACCTGGTGAATCTCTTATCTATGCAAGGGACTAAGTAAAAAGGTATATGTGTTCTTGTCTACATCTCATGTACATAGTCATATATGAATTATTATGAATATGTTTCTATTCTAAAGTTAGATATTTTAAATCTACACATTGTCAAAGAGATGAACTATGAGTCCCTTGAGGGAAAGAAAAAAAGAAAGTGATACCCCCATCTTGGAACATCAGTACTATTCTTCAGTAAATGTTGGATATTTGTGCTGATGGAGGTAAAAAGCACCAGTTTAACAGTGGTGATAAAACACTAGGAACTGAGATCCTACGGCGCACTCCACTGTCTCAGAGAGGCCACAGATTGACAAGAAAAGGAAGGCAAGGTCTTACTGGAATTCTATACATCCTCAGAGGGAGATTAGTAGCCCTTCTTCCTAGGGAGATTACTGGTAGATTTTACGTAAGAGGTCCCCCAGATAACCAAACACTTCACTCTAGAGGTTATATTTACACAGCCCATTAGCAATTTTTTTATACTTTTGACACTCATTAGACTCCTAATCGTCCACTGAAGCTACTCTATAACAAGAGATAAACACTTCATTCTAAAGGATGAATAATAATTAGGTACTGCTTGGCACCGTGCTCTTTACGGGTCTAATTTTAGAGCATAATTAATCCTGCTGAAGCTGCATAAGATAAGTGAAATATTTATGCAGCTGTGTTAATTCATGTATTTACTCCTAGAGAGACATTTAGAATTGGACATGGCTTTCCGGGAAGATTATCTTAAGACGCCCCCTGGAGCAACGTCATTTTCTCTCCCATGTCTTTGCTTCCAGATGGTTCTAAGGATGAAGTTGAAAAGACACATTTCCCAACCCCAGCAGTGTGACTGGGAAAGCAATCAGCCAGGACATAAAATATCTATAAGAACCTGATGCTCTGTAAGTCAGCATCTTGAAGATGCCACAGAGAAGATGGTTTCTGTTCAGCTCCACAACGTGTCCCCACCCCTTGGATGTAACTTGATTATATTATTTCTAGTATATTGTTACTGATCTGTACTGAACAGAGACTTGTAAGTGGATGATGATGATGATGATGATGATGATGGGAAAGAGAATGTTGAAGAGAAGGAAGATGGTGGTCATGATAACTATGGTGGTGATGAAAACGAAAGTGATGATCATGGTGATTATTTTTATGGTGATGACAAGAAACAAAGATCCATGATGCTGGTGTTTATGATTCTGATGTTGATAGTGGTGGTGATAATGGTGGCAATGGGAATGATTATGGTGGTAGTGGTGCTGATGGTGGTAATGATGATAATGATGAAGATGATGGTGAGGGCAATACTTAGGCTGGTGCTGATAGTGCTGATGCTGGTAGAGATGGTGGTAATGGAATAACACTATTGGTGATGCTGCTGCTGATGTGGTAGTGATAGTGGTGATGGAAATGATGGTGGTGGTGATAGTCATGAGGATGAAGGTGTTGGTGGTTATGATGCTGGTACTGATGCAATGGGAATGATGGTGATGGTGGTGGTGATGGTGGTGTGATGGTGGTGACGGTACTGGTGATTTTGGTGTTGTTGATGGTAGTAGTGATCATGGAGATGGAAATGAAGATGGTGGTGATAATGAGCAGTTTGGCATTGGTGACTATGATGATGATGACTATATTATGAAAATGATGATGGTGATAATTATGAGGATGGTTAGAGTAGTGATCATAGTGAGGATGGAGGTGACAGTTTATACTCACTGAACCATTATAATGCTTCAGGTTCTGTGCTGAGCTAAGTTCTTTATCTGTATTGTTTCCATTTCATCCTCCATTCTTATCATGTAAATTTGTTCATACCCATTCACAAATGAGCAAACTGAGGCTAAGAAAGGTCATTTAACAGAAATATTTGTAAATGGGACAAACACAAATTTAGATCAGAAAAGCAGTAAATAACTCATTCCTGAAGGGCCTATTAATGTCAAGTATCTAATCAGTCAACAATGTCAGACATCTTAGAAAAATAAATAGGAATTTTGCCTAATTTTTTCTTTAAGATTAAGTTCCCTGATATAGAGATATTGCCACTTATTGGCACGAGGAGAGTCACAATCCCCCTGAACTTCAGTTTTCATTTCTGTAAAACAGGAAAGAGCAAGAGGTTCTAAAGATAAATAACACATGGAGTGCATAAAGCATATTAATTGACATGCCCTGTTTCCTGAGACATCAGCAGTTTTATAACAGATACTGCAGGAGTGACAACAGTGGACAGGGCTAGAGTTAAAACTGACTCATTTGACAGATACCAATCACATTTAAATGTTTCCTGTCAAATGAAATACATACTGACACCCAGCACTCATGCATACATGTATTTATGCATTCAATCCTTCATTGACCAATTGCCTGTTATGTTCAGAGTTCACTGGAATTTATGCTGGAAGCAGATTCCCATTTGCTGACTAGTTCGCTATATGGATAGGGGTGTAGGCACTCCTTTAGTAGGTAGAAAAATTGTCTACAAAGTTCCAGTGTCTTCCCATGTTCATGTCCCTTGTCTAGTCTCCTCCTATAAAGGAATATATGTTCAATATGTTCACTTTGGGATTTTCCATCTGACTTGCATAGGAGAATGTCAGAATCAATTACATGATGATATATATGTATATATACATACATATTATATGACAATTATTGTATGATAGTTTCATCAATGGGAATAGGCAAAAACTTGACATGCATGTGTGCAGCTAAGTGTTTCCTCTGTGCCTCTGAGATGACTTTCCTCCGGGTCATAAACGCCAACCTGTCTGAGATTCATTATAAGCATGCATGGGGCAGAGGTCATATACTTGGCTCATCAGCTTGTGGCAGAAATCAACTTCACTAAACCCATGCAACCCTGAAGCTGGGTTTGTCTACATTGGATGCAATCCCATGAGAAGAGTAAGTACTTATTGTGTGACTCTAAGATTTCACAGCAATAGCTGACCAACACAGCCACAAATCACACTTACATAGCACAGAACATGACCAGTGATCCGAGAATGATACAAATGCCCTCTAGGGAATTCTGAGAGTCAGATAATCTTATTTGAGAGTTAAATATAAAATGCGTTTAGAATGTTTCATGGAACTGCAAGGATTGAAGATTTAATTCTGGAAGTTAAGAAAGGAGGAAAAACTATAAAGAAGTCTAAACACCATTCAAATACATGTCAACCCTAATTCAGTACCCTCTGCCCATTTCAATACCCTGTTTGACTATAGCCTCCATCCATTTTCTGGATGGGGCTTCTGCCCCTGAGCGTGTCCTCTTTACACTGAGCAATTTCTGGTGCTGTCCTGCTCTCTATGCCTTCTATGCTGATTTTACTTCTTGGGTCAGTCATTCAAATAGAAACCTTAGTTCACAGGGAAGGACTCTAAAAATATCTCACCATGCTGATGAATATGTAAGATCATCAGATGCTGTGGTTTGAATATGAAACACACTTCATAGGTTCATGTGTTTCAACACTTGGTCTCCAATTAGTAATGCTGTTTGGGAAGGTTGTGGATCCTTCAGGAAGTAGAGCCTTGCTGCAGGAGGCAAGTCACTGGTGGACAGTCTTGAGGTTTTATTGCCTGGCCCCACTTCCTATTCAATTTCTGCTTCATGAGTGTAGATGCAATGTAGCCAGCTGGCTCCCACTTCTGGTGCCATGTCTTCCTTCTCATGATGAACTATATCCCCTGAACTGTGAGCTAAAATAAATCTTTCCTTCCTTAAGTTGTTTTTTGTCAGATATTTGGTCACAGCAGTGAAAAAAGTAACTGACACACCAACTATAAAGTGGAGGGGGCAGACAGAGGAAATGCCTTGCAACACCAAGCAGCCCGCTTGGCAGTGTGTGTCATAAATGTCACAATCCCATTAGACTATAACTCTGTGAAAGTGAAAACTGCTGCTTGTTAGGTGCTGAGTGGATGGAGGTGAAAACCATGGGATTTCCTCTCACTCTTCCTATTCTAGAGACTTCCTTCCTCTCATTCCTCCACAAGACAATGAGAACCACCATGTTAGTACAACCGGACTCCACTCCTTAGTCACTGCAGATATGTTCAGAAAGACTCAAAATTCATGAGAAATCTTCTGAGATTTGGAATTTAGAAAACAGACATCAGGATTTAGGTACTGTGCTGGTTAGGTCTAACTGCCCACTTGGCATAGCCTAGAATCACTTGAGAAGAGAGTTTCAACTGAGGAATTGTTTAGGTCAGGTTGGCCTGTGGGCATGCCTGTGGGAGATCGTCTTGATTAATAATTGATGTATGAAGACTCACCCTGAATTTGAGTGGTGCCATTTCATGGGCTGGGCCCTGAACTGTGTCAGAGTGAAGAAAGCTAGCTGAGAATAAGCAGCCAGCAAGCAAGGATGTATTCGTCTGTCTTTGCTCTTGACTGTGGAGCTTGTATGACTAGCTGCTTGAGTGACGACAGCCTCGGTTAATCCCCAGTGATGGATTGTGACCTGGAACTGTAGGCCAAATAAATCCTTTTCTCCTCTATGTTACTTTTGGTCAGGGTGTTTTATCACAGCAATAGAAGTAAAACTAGAACATTATGCTTTTGATCTTAAATGTTCCCACCCTTGCCCCAAAGCTCTTATGTTGAAGGCTTAGTTCATCTCAGCTGTGCTCTAGGACAGGGTTTCTGGGAGGTGATTGAATCATGAAAGCTGTGACCCCATCAATGGCTCATCAATTTATTTATGGATTCATAACTTAATGCTGCTGGGAGGTGATGCAAACTTTAAGAGGGGTGGGCCTAGTCATAAGAATCATTGAACACATGCCCTTGGAGAGTATATATTGTCCCCAGTTCTCTCTGTCTCTCTGCCTCTGTCTCTGTCTCAGTCTCTCTCTCTCTCTCTCTCTCTCTCTCTCTCTCTCTCTCTCTTTCTCGCTCTCTGTCCTTCCTAGTCATCACAAGCTGAGCAGTTTTCTTTTCACTATGAGCTTTCACCATGTGTGCTGGAGAGCTTTAGTGTCAACTTGACACACCTGGGTTGAGGGAACCTCAATTGGGGAATTTCCTTTTGTGGCCATGTCCATGGGGCACCTTCTTGATTGTTGAGTGATGTGGGAGGGCCCAGCCCACTGTGGGCCTATGTTGCATAAGAAAGCAGGCTGAGCAGGGGCCAGGGGAGCAAGTCAGTAAACAGCATTCCTTCATGGCCTGTGTTCCAGCTCCTGCTTCCCCTGGGAGATGTAATCTGAATAAACCCTTTCCTCCCCAAGTTGGTAGTGGTCAGAGTGTTTTGTCACAGCAATGGAGAAACAAACTAGGACACCATGATATACTGCCCCACCAAAGGCCTCAAAGCAACTGGACCATAGGGTGATGAGACAAAAAATACTTTTTCCCCTTTAAGTTGTTTATCACAACTATTTTGTCACAGCAATGAAAAGCTGACACACACAGCACCCCAATTATGTAATGCTGCACAGCAGTGTCCCTAAAGCCAGCACTACATTTGAGTTTGCATAATTCTGTGTTTTGAAGCACAAGGGAGTTGCCCTGGTTTTGTAAGGTATTTGTCAATATCCTTCATCCTGACCCTCTGTCCCTGCAAATATGGAGTTCCCCAGGGTCTTACCATCACCCACAAACTGGAGCAGTGCCAGGTCAATCTGCCTCTTCCAGGGAGAGCCCTTCTGGAGAGCAATTCCATAGCCAGTGGTGGCAAAGATGTACCCACTCCCGATGGTCACCAGCTTGCAGCCTTCATCCCTTCCGGCCTTGTAATTCAAGACAGCTGCATCATAGATAAAAGCATCTAGCTTCCTGAAATGAGAAGACACAAGGGAGTCATGGGGTGGCCAGGTGCCATCTCAGGGCCCTGCTCCTCAGGGCCAGATCTAGCACCTAACACACTGGAGGTAGTGAGTCATGGCTGTTCCATGCCCTGGTCATAAAAGAACCTATTTTTAATGAGGAGATAAAAGCCAGAACGTTTCCTTTCCAACTTACAAGAGGCAGCTAAATAAAGACAGGAAGAATCCATATACCCAAGTGAGTAAACAGGCAGGTTTTCTGTTTGCTAAGTGTTTGTCCTTAACACCTCCCAGCAGTGGGGAAATGGTGGCCTGTTTAAAAAGGTTTGCCTCAGAACACTGTGAACTGCTAAGAGACAGGGGAACAAGGTGGTAGCATGTAAGCAGGAGGTAGGAATTAATCAGGAATGATGCCTTTTCCTTTAAAAGGCTTATATAAATACATTTGCTATTTATGTTAAAAATAATTACACAGTAATATTTTAAAACTAAACATAATATAGAAAAATATTAAAAAGTACAATTAAAATTATATATGTCATAAAAGAAATGTGTAATAAAATACTTTAACACATAAATCTGTGACTAAGAGGTGACCACCATTAGCATGTTGGGAGGCAGTCTTCTAAGGTCTGTATGTATACTCACACACACACACATATATACAACAAGGATTAGGAACACTTTTAAATGTAAAGACAAAATAAATAGTCTAGGTTTTATGAGCTATATGAACTTAGGTACAGCTGTGTCTTTGCTGTGTAACTGCCCTCCACCCCCGCCACTGTTTCCCAATTGCCAACCATCATGACATCAGGTCAATGTCAAATCTGAGCCAAATCACTACCTAAAACCCATTAGTGAGCACACATATCATTTCCAAGTTTTAAAGTAATTTAACAAGGCTGAAACCATCATCCTGGAACACAGGAATGGATAGTTCCATTTAAAAAATTTATTTATTTATTTATTTATTTATTTATTTATTTATGTCTTTTTTGAGACAGGGTTTCCCTGTAGCCCCAGCTGGCCTGGAACTTCACTATGTAGACCAAGCTGGCCTTGATCTCATAGAGATCCACCTGCCTCTTCTAGGATTAAAGCTGTGTGCCACCATGCCCACTCGACTTCGTGTCACATTTTCAACTTTATTTCCTTTCTTTCTCTAACAAGGAGACATAAAACAATAAAGCAAAGAAAAATAAAAGTGGCAGGAGAGGCTGTAAGATGCTGCCTTCTTTCAGAGGTGCACAGAACAGACCCTGTGGGAACACAGCAATTTGCAAGCTTTACGGCCGTGCTCATCATTTCTATTTTCCCCTGTTTTGGTTTTGATTTTTGTGATAGTTGCAGGTGGGGCAAAACTACAGGGCTGAAAACTCATTTCAAGACTCATAAATAACTCATAGAAAGACTCGAACTTTTATCTCAAATACTCAGCATTAAGGTCGGACAGTGACTCAAGGGGGTCAGAGTATCCAGGCAGCAGCAGCAGTGCTGGAATAGGCAGAGCTGGATCATGAAGAGAAACAGCCTTTTAGAAAAGCCAGAAATACTGAACCTGTGGGAATACAGGATGAAGAGCGAGAAAAGATGCAAAGTCCTCCGAACTCATAGCAGCAGTGGCTACAAGACTGGACCTGTCGGCATTCTGTCATGGATGGAGGGCGGGGGGTTAGTCTCCACTCCTGGGGAGCTTTGGGTAGTTATTGCTTGCTGGGAGTAGGGGGACTCACGTTCCTCAGTGGTAGGGACGCTGGTAAATTGTCCTTGCTTAAGGAAATAACCCCCAACTCACACTCATGCAAATAACCCTATTTAAATGCAGTGGGTCATAAAAATGACATGAAAGTGGGGGGAGCTTGTTAAGATAAGGAAGGGATCAGTGGAAGGGGAAAGGGATAAGAAAAGATAATGGGAAATGTATGCCCAAAGTACATTTTATGGATGTATGAAATTATGAAAGAATAAACTAAACATAAAAGAAGAAAGAAAAGGTTCAAAGTCATTCAGAGTATAGGACCAGAACACTGGGGCTATAAATAGAGAAAAAGATTCAAGTTCCAGGCTGGGCTTGGATGCAGGCATGACCTCAGGAAAGCCACTTTTTCTTTTTGGATTGTGGGCTCCTAAGCTATGAGGGAAGGGAGTCATGATGTTCTGAGATACTGGGGCATCCCTGAATCTGTAATCCAAGAGTCCCCTTCTGTGACTATCAGTGGAGAAACCAACACTGGATGACATACGGATGGCATTTCTTTTCTTTGATAAAGCTGAGGCACTTGCAACATCAATACCTCACATGCCGTAGTTGCCATGGAGATGCTGAAAACCCCAGTTTCATGAAGATTTTCTAAGTCTCGGTAAACTCCCTCAACTCCTCAAGAAATAGTCATAAATACACATCCATAGACTTCCATGTACAGAGTAATCCAGCCTTAAGCCTACCCATTGATGTCCCTGGCTAACTTATCAACTTTTGCCCTACCAATGCACTGTTGGGATGGAAATCTAAAGACAAGCCTGGCAACCATACAAGAGTTGTCCAACAGGAGCTTAAATTGGTATTTTTAGGGACAGGCATAGAATTCTGCAAATTGGTACCATATTTTATGACAAATGTTCTGCTGATTAACAGCCAGTTGAGCAAAAAGTAAAAAAAGACAAGACAACTCATTGCAGAAGACACGGTTGGTTCTGACCAAAGCATTTACATTTTTGGTGATTGGGGTAGGCTAGGGGACATGTCTTCAGGACTGCAGCCACAGAGCCACAGATAGGGACTATTCTTCCTGCCCTGACTCTCTGAGGTCCGTTACTACAAAAGCAATGTTAGCATGCAAAACTGTAGGGCAGTGTGAAGTAGATTGATCTTTTACCAATGATTCCAGAGCACTAGGGTCTAGAAACTGTTGAATACAGATACCTACATGTTAAAAACAACATCTTCAGGCTGGGGAGATGGCTCAGTGTATAACAGCACTTGTTGTGAAAGCATGAGGACCTAAGTTCGAATCCCCAACACCCACACAAAACTTAGGCATGGCTACATGTGTCTATAACACCAGCACTATGGAGGGCAGAGACAAGAGGATCACTGGGACTTGCTGACTGCCACCCAGATCCAGGCTCAATAGGAAACCCTATCTTAAGGGAATACTGTGAAGAGTGAAAGAACAGGACCCAATGACCTCTTCTGGCCTCTATTCATTTACACATGGGATGTGCACATTGCATACACACAACACACACATGCACACACATCACACATGCATATACCACACACATTCCCTCTGTCACACGCAAACAAACAAAAAACAAATCCAGAGCCGTTGCTTGTATGATGCTTTATAAAACAGCACATAGCACTTCACATCCATCACCCATTATGTCACAATTGCCCGGGAGGGAGATATCATCATTATTATTATTTTCCTATTTTGTTTATGAGCAGAAAGCGTCTCAGAAGCTAAGCCAGCCTTGGGCTTGACAGTGATGTGCCTACATTCTGCATTACAGCACCCTCTAAGAGCACTGTCCATGGGTTTATCCTGCTTCTGCAGAGACTCATGTGGGTAGAAGTTGTGAGCCCCTGAAATAAGTTAGAGCAGCCAAGAAACTGAACTTAGCTTCATTGAATTTCACTGAGTGAAATTCTAATAAAAAGTGATCATACGTGTCTGGGAGCTGCAGGAACGGACAGTATAACACCAGGGACCCCGTGGCAGCCAAGGGGAAGACTGAGGTAGCTGGGCTCTGCGTTCCTCTTTGCTTTGACTCCAGCAGATTTACTTTTGATCTGTTTCCAATCAAAAGCATTGCTTCTGTTGTTAAAAAGAATAAAAAAGAAAGACACGAAAAACTGCTGATGCACTCGAAAGCAAGCTTTGTAAGCCAGGGACTTTGGACACAGCACCTGTATGTTTTTTTTTCTGCAAAGTGGAGCTGACAGTATCTGCCCTCAGAGAGCTGTTGGGAACAAAGCCATGTTATGTAAGGTAAGTGTGTGTGCAATAGCCAGCATGTAACAAATGCTTAAAGCCCATAAAAGCATTCAGTTGAATTCAGAGCTTATGGCCAAGGGCCTCACAAATTTTATACATCCTCTGTAATAAGCCCAATTCCAAATGCTTTACCTGGGTTCCCTCCTGTTATTTATTTCTGTTATTATTTATCTATAAGAAGATACGTTTCTGGGAGGCTAGGGTGCCCTGGGGCTCTAGGTGTGCAAGAATGACTATACTGTCCTGTTTGTTGCGTGCTTTCCTGGTTGTGTGATAGGGAAACTGAGGTAGTGAGTGTGAACATAACAGAACACTATCACTTAGTTCTCAGTGTCCAAAGCTGAATTTAGATTTAGGTGGATGTCAAAGGTCACAGATGTCTCCGAAGACTTGAAGAGTAACTGAGGGTACCCCTGTATACTCCTTAGGAAATTCAGGGTACAGGTTAGCACTAGGTCAAACTGCATATGACACAAGAGACAGGGGTGAGCTGGAGCAGTACGAGTTTAAAGAGATCTGGTGGGCTGCTCAGCCTGTCTGCCCCCAGCAAACACCTAGCATGCAGAGTTTAGATTTACCAGCATATAACATTCTTCTCGCATCTGACACATTGTAACCCAGAGGGTAAGCAGGTGCTGATGGGCACAGATTCTTGTTGGAGACAAGATGAGAAAGGAAGAGGTCACCTAAAGAGGAGCCTGCTTTGGACAAGCATTTGAGGCATTTGAGCTGTGACTGCCGGAGACAGAGTGATGTATTAGGCTACAGCTCCGTAATTGGCAGTGCTGAGCTCAGAAAAGCACAGACCAAAGGTCAGCCCTGGAGGGACTCCATCCTTCTGAACTAAGCAGTCAGGTGAGGGCCCTGGCCTCAGAGGTGAGGGAACCCAGTTACTTGCGTTCCCTGATTCTTGAAGAGGAAATCATTCTCTCACCTTCCCAGCTAAGTGGTTTTCCCACTGGACAGGGGATGGGGACAGAGTCCTGCCTGACCCCTGCCTAGGGTGAAGACAGAGCCCTATCTAGCACCTGCCTGACATGGAGATGGACTCCTACCCAGCATTAGCTTGCAATGTGGACAGAGCTTTAACTGGAATGTGTCTGGGGTGAAGACAGAGCCCTACACAGCACCAACCTGGGGTGGGATTAGAGATTTATCTGGCACCTCCTGAGATGAGACAGGGCTTTACCTGGCACCTTGAGGCCAACACCACAAGCTTCATTTACAGAAGCTTGATCCTTTGTGTCAGATGAAGTGGCTCTCCCACCTCTCAACATGGGGGCCAGAATAGAACTAGAGCCTTAAACGGCACCCACACTGCCAAATATCACAGAAGCTCTGTGGGTACCTTTACCTTCTCTGTCACCAGCAGTCCTCGAGGCACCCAAATGATTAGAGATGATGGTAATTCAGAACAAGAGGGGGAAATAAGACCTGGATTCGATTCCGTAAATTTGCAAAGAAGTAAAAGTAAGGAAGGCTCTCACAGGGGCCTCCTGCTACTTGAACCAGCCGACTTCCTGCAGAGACCTTTTAACAGCTCTGAAGAGCTGCTACAGTTTTCTCAAGTGTGTATATCCAACCTTGTTACGTCAGCAGGTCTGAGTCTCTCGAACCTGTGTGATACCTTTGAAAGACTACTCTTAACCCTCAAACCATTCATTGGCAAGTCTGCTTTCCCATACTCCAGGGAAGACCATGCCCCCACATCGAGGCATAGGCCCTTCTAAGATGGGGATTTGTATTGTCAAGCAGCCTGATAGTTCCTAATCAAAAGCTTCCGGTTTTAGCTCATCATTTTACGCATGTTTTCAGATGCTCTCTGGGGGGTCTCAGCACATTTAAAGGATAATTATATAGTTAAAGTTAATTATTCATTCATTAACATTCAAGAAGCCTTTAACAAGACATTGACTTGTTCTGATGAATTAATAAAACCAGAGTGTATGGTTTTGTGTGTGTGTGTGTGTGTGTGTGTGTGTGTGCATGTGCGTGTTTGGAGGTGTAGTCTCAAGGGTTATGCAAATAGAAACATCCTTCTGATGATAACTGAATGTATTTTTTAGGTCATGTCAAAACTTTGCTAGAAAAAGGAAGAAATCAGCACATCAGAGCTGGGAAGATGGTTCAGTGGGGGAAAACACTTGCTATACAAATTTGAGGACTTGAGTTCAAATCTCCAGAACCCATGTAAAAGCTGGATGTGGTACCACATGTCTTCTGTAATGCCAGTGCTCTTATGGCAAGATGGGAGGTGGAGACAGAAAACTCTGTGGATGTTTGTAGGCCAGCTAGCATGATGTGCACTTGGTGTGAACTACAGAGGCTCTGCCTCGAGCAAAGAAGAAGGCAAGGAGGTTGCCTCCACATGTGCAATGTGACGCTTGTACTCACACACACAAATGCATATATACATCACAGACAGACAGACAGACAGACAGACAGACAGACACACACACACACACACACACACACACACATCAGCACATCAGGCCAGTCAGCACATATGAACAACTGTGAAGCAATGCTCATATTCTGCTTTACCAGCTCTGTCGAAGAAGAGCTCTCTGAGATTTGGTTTTCCCCTCCCAAAAGATGGGGAAAAGACACCTGTCATACAAGGCTAGCTGTTGGATGAATAAAATGGAAATGAATGTGTTTTGTAATTGCAGATCCTGATGAAACTCAGGAATTGTTTGGCAAGATTAGTATCATTGTACAAAGATGTGGCAGTGCTGGGATCATGAACAACCACCCAGACACAGGGCTGTTGGTAGAAGGGTATTTGTTGTCCCCACAATGTACTACCAAGGCATGAAAACCTTTGCAAGTGTTTGTTTGGTAATGAGACAGTCAACCTGTACCTGCCTTCAACCAAATTGGTCTAAAGTTGACTTTAAGAAAGAAACTTAAGTGGGTGTGGTGGTGCATGTCTTTAGTCCTAGCACTTGGGAGGCAGAGGCAGGCAGAGCTCTGTGAGATAGAAGCTAGCCTGGTCTACATAGCGAGTGCCAGGCCAGCTGGGGCTATAGGGAGACCCTGTCTCCCAAAGATTAAAAAAAAAGAAAGCAGCAGAGTGTGTGTGCGTGTGTGTGTGCACGTGTGTGCGTGTGCATGTGTGTGTGCATGTGCGTGTGTCTGTGTGTGTGTGTGTGTGTGTGTGTAGGACAGGAGACAACTTTGGGGAATCAGCTCTCTTCTACCATGTGGTTTTTAGGCATCAAACTCAGGTAGGTGCTTTTAACTGCTGAATCATCTTGCCAGCCCCAGGCTGACATTTTTAAAAAAACAATTCATTATTTATTTATATGTTTCTGTATATGTGCACAGACACACATGCATGTGGATGCCTACAGAAGGCATAAGAAAGCACTGGATCCCCTGGATCTGGAGTTGCAGGCAGTTGTGGGCCACCTGATGTAGATACTGAAATTTGGGGTTGGGGGGGCAGGTTCCTCTCAAAGAGCAGTGACAAGCCGTGTCTCTAGCTCCAGGCTCATATTTTTTACTCTGAGTTTGTAAATGCAAACATGGAAATCAGAATTATACTGACATTGATTAATTTTCACTAAGCAAGTATTTTCCAGAGCAAACTCCATTAAGCTGATTTAATTCCTAGATCAATATCTTATACAGCATAGCTAAATTGTTTCCATTTTTTAATTTTGGAAACTTTTCACTGGTGTCAATTCTTTTTAAATTCTATGAAGATTTGATTCATTGATCAACATTTGGAGCACGACAAATTTAACTAATTTATAATTTCTGCCATTCTGGGTTTTCTTTTGTCGTTATTATTTCCACCAAGTCCAATCCTCCTGGGTCAAAATTGCACAGAAATACAAAATTAACCAAGAAGATTCCAGTCATCTATGGATTTTTAATCAATAATAAATTTGACTCTGTGCTTTCAGCTGTTGCCAGTTCAATCTGTGTTGATTATTTCTACCAAGAATATTCACTGTGAGTTGGAGGGGAAAAAAACTGATGGGTAATTTTTTTTTTAACTGTGAAAATTCTGAGTAAATTTGTAAGACGGGCAGAAAAGGGTAGAGAATGGAGAGGATTTAAGAGAGGAAGAAGAAGAGAAGGTACGATGAGAAGCAGGAAGGGGAGAGAGAGAGAGAGAGAGAGAGAGAGAGAGAGAGAGAGAGAGAGAGAGAGAGGAGAGGAGAGGAGAGAAAGAGATAACAAGAAAGAAAAAGAGGAAAGGAGAGGAAGGACAAAGGGAAAGTCCAACCCCAGAGGGAGAGGGTCAAGGGAACTATAGAGATATAGCAAGACTGACTCAAATAGACAGAAGGAAGAAGAGAGAAATAAGGATAGCAGGACTAGGATATGATGGATGGATGCACTACACTCCTGGCTCCCAACTGCAAAAAACAAAGAAGGGCAGAAATGATATAGAAATCTGTTTTCTTTCTATTGAATTAACCATTGGACCCAAGTTGACTATATCCAATGAGTGGTGATACCATGCATCAGTGTTTCAGTTTTCAGATAAGATAACTAAGGCTCAGAAATCTCCATTCAAGATGTTTGATGGTGCCAGTGAGTCCAGGCTTAACTACTATAGGCCGAAGCGATTTGCCTCCAGTGAGCCGGTGCTGGCTTCCCAAGTGCAGGTACTTGGGGAACCTGGGTCACAGGAACCTGTTTGGCTGCAGGCGCTGGGAAGCCAGGGAAATCCATGCACTTCACAGAGCATTGATTTCCCCCTCTGACTAGAAGGAAAACAATCTCTCTTGTGTGATTATAGATAGGTAAAACAACTGCTATAAATTTTATGTGGAGGATAAAGCACTATTCAAATGTTCTCCTCGTCAAAGCCTGTGTTCTGACATAGGAGAAGCATCAGGTCTTTCTGGAAGGTGAATCTCTTATGAGTCCCTTATGCTTCTCAAGGGTGGAGATTACAGCTAACCGTTCTGATGCCAAGAAATACATTCATCGTTCAGACATCATTCATGCCAGGCCCTGTGTTTTTGCTTGGGTATTCCCGTCATCTCTACCACATACTCCTATGGAAGGAACAAGCTGAACAGCATTTACAAATGGACAAGGTAGAGTCTGAAAGGTGAATTAATTAGTCTAAAGTGTCACAGCTGAGCAACAGCAGAGAATTTGAATCTAGGATACTAAGTCCTAAGCACCCCCTTACAATGTAGAAGTGCAGGTCCCAGATTGAAACACAAGGAATCTTGACATCCAGAAAACATAAAAGTGAAAGAAAGTAGAATGTCTTGTGAAAATCTAACATTGGTGACACTCTAGTATGGGAAGAACACAGTGCCACTGTTTTCCCTCTGTGAACGTTTCCAATCTCAGAGGAATTCTGGGAGTTGGGATTTCACAAATACAAAAACCAGACTCAGAGAGGTTACTTAATTTGCCAAAAGTCACACAGCCAGTCCATGCTCTGTACCATGAAGCGACTCAGAAAAGAAGTAAATTGACAAATCAATCAGTTGACTATAGAAGACTAAAGTTTCAAGAAAATATTAATTTTTTTTGCTGAGCCATGTCTCTAGTCCATGGCATTCTATTTTTATTTTTTTATTTTTATTTTTTCATTACAACAACATTAATATATTTAATAACAATTTTTGATCTAGAAATTCTTCTTGCTCTCATTCCCAGCACACTACCTGCAGAAGGCACAGAAAATTCATTAAAAGTTTTAACACAGATGTATGACTAATGGCCTTCCACTGGCCAGAAAATCTCCAGCAGAGGGAAAAACTTGAATAAACTGTGGGTGCATGAAACAATCAAAGAGAATGAAGGCAAAAGACACCTGCAGCTCCAGAAGCTCATCAAAACATTATTCATTGAAAAACCAAACCTTGACCTACTGCGTATAGTTTTGATAACATTCTACAGAATGAAATTTTATAACTACCGCGAACATAGAAATATATGCAATAGATACAACAAAGGTAAGGGAAACATCAAACAATGCTTATCAGACCAGGTGTGGCTTGACATTGGAGCTTGGCCAACTCATTTGTAGGGATTTTGTTTTTGTTTTGACACTCAGAATATATGTTATAATGAGAAGCAGATAGCATGCTGGCTCAGACCAAAGCTTCTAGAACCAGTTCACTTCAGCTCTGAAGTTCACTGCCTCTGTGCCTGTGACTTAACCATAGATTGTCTAACGATACAACAGAGATGTTGAGTCGGCACCAATGCAACAAGTAGCTGTGAAGAATCATTGGGGAATGACAGTGAAAGTGTGTGCAACACCTTCTGACATGAAGTGAGGGCCACACAAGTAATTAATTCTGAGAGGCAAAGGATGGAAGAGGCACAAGAAACAAGTCAGGACAGCCATTCCCCAAGAGTGAGCTCTCTCACAAGCATTCACACTGAAAACCTGTGCACTGCGCCTCCCCTTGGAACACAACACTGCCCCCTACACTACATATGCAGGTGGAACCTGGAGCAGTGAGGCTTCTTTTCTGAGTTCCCAGACACCCTAGGAAAGCCAGCCCTAGAAGTGCTGACCTAGGTCCTGCCAGGAGATGATGCTGAGTGTACAGGATTAGCTTCATTTTTCTACTTGACATATAGGGGAAGAGGGAACCTCAACTGGGAAATTCCTTCTTTCAGACTGGCCTGTGGGGTATCTCTGCCAAATGTTCTTGATTGTTGAGTTATGTGGGAGGGGCCAGCTCGCTGTGGGTGGTATCACCCTTGGGCAGGTTGTCCTGGGTTGTATAAGAA
>NW_008335297.1:5978658-5979097 GCF_000622305.1 Nannospalax galili | reverse complement strand
GTGTGTGTGTATGTGTATGTGCCCGTGTCATGGCCCACGTGTGGAGTTAGAGGACAACTTGTGAGAGCTGATTCTCTTCTTCTACCACATGGGTCCTGGGGATAGAACTCAGGTCATCAGGCATGGTAGCAGGTATCTTTACTGCTGAGTCATCCTGCTAGCCCCACTAACTGATCTTTTATGTCTTATAGAGTTTATAATGAGTAAAAGATTATATAAGGGTAATAATTCATCTGTAAACCTAGAAATGTACAGCCAATTTTGAAAGAGATGTACCCTAGCTCAGAAAAATGTTATTGAATAGGTTAATGCTGTTGTAATGAAATGCTTCTTTTAATTAAAATAAATAAATAAATAAAAGAAGTAAAGACGGCTATGAAGCATCTTAAAAGAAGTTCAACATCACTAATAATTAGAGAAATGCAAATTAAAACCACTT
>NW_008335297.1:5974928-5978252 GCF_000622305.1 Nannospalax galili | reverse complement strand
ATGGAACTAGAAACTGTTATACTAAGTGAAGTAACACAGACTCAGAAAAAAAAATTGACATATGTTCCCCCTCATTTGTGGCTCCTAGAACCAAACTCTGATAAGTGATTATGTATCCAGACATTACTCCAACAACCTACTGACAAATTATACATAGCAGATCAAAGAACATATGTCTAGGTAAGGTTTATCTGCAAATAATTGGTGTTTGCCCATTTGGTTCAAAATGTAATTCAAGTATTTTCTTACCTTTAAAAAATAATATTTTAATTTATTCTTCAATTCTTTGAGGCCTGTACTAATCTGGTCAGAGGGACTTAAAGGACATTTTTTGACCCTTGCCTTCCAAGGTTGACTAAGTTCCAGGGAACAATGGAACACCTCTCAAAATCTCCTGAAATTCTGGTGAGTCACCTGTCCTCTTGTTCAGGGAAGCAATGGAGACCCCACGAAATGGATTTGAACAGGTGTCCAGTCTACAAAGATGAGGGTCAACTCAGAGGAACCATCTCATCCATGCTTCCAAGTGTCACAAGACATGGTTGAACAGGACCTTTGACTTATCTTCACATAGATGGACCTGGTAAAAGAAAGGAGTTCCAGGGGTTCCTCCCAAGCCCATGTGACCATTGAGGAACAGACCTCAAACAACCTTAAGTGTAAAATTAAATTGATTTATCTGGGCCAACTGTATGGCCTTAAACACCCAAAAGGAAAGTATAAACAAAGATTAAAGGGGCCAGAGTCCATATGCATAGCTAAAGGCTACATAACAAGCAACAATCCTTCTTTTGAGTTGTTGGCCAGGGTGGCCAAAGGAACTCCCAGATAGTAACCCAGCATAGAACTGGGAAAATGAACAGCAGACTGCAATCTTATCTAAAGGAATATTGACAACTGATTGCTGCTAGATGAGGAGCAGCTGACCCTCCTAAAACAAAGACCTCTAGATAGGCTGACTAGATTCACCAGATGGACGAGTAGTGGCTGGGGGTGCCGACAACACAGCAGACAGCAGCAGGGATATCAGATTATAAGGGTTTTAGTGAGGGGAGGGAGGCTATGGGAGGGTGCCATCTGGGAAGTGGGTATACAGTTGAATAAGATGGTTTGGGATGTTCTGTGTGATACACACACACACACAAATCAACAAATTTTTAAAAATGTATTATATTTGAGGAGGAAGCATGGAAATTTACGTCATGTTAATTAGTAGAGGTAATAAACATTATCATTGAAATGTACCCGTTGACTTTATAGACATACACAGGTGCCCAGGATCCAAGTGCAACCAATTATGACTAGTAATAATCAGATACATACAGAGTAGAGACGCATGCACCAACATCTCAGTGTTAGTAGTAAAAACAATGAGTCTGCAAGGAACAATATATTCTAAAATGAAATGGAGATCTTTTTTATAGGTTAAAAACTCATTCAATTTTATGTCTTACAGGGCTTATACTGAGGCCAATATTGTATAACTGTATTAATTCAACTGTGAACCTAGAAACTTACAGTCACTTGTGAAAGAGATGTACTCTTGCTCTGGAGTGTGTTACTGAATATGTTAAAGCTGTAATGAAATGCTTCTTCTAATCATGTAGTTAGTAAAAGTTAAAAAAAATGATTAAAAAAAGAAGGAAAAAAGAAAAAAGAAAAAACAATGTAACTGAGAATGGGCCAGGGATCAAGCTCGTAAGCACTGTTCCTTGTGCCTCTGTTCCTACCTCCCGATTCCTGCCCTGAGTTCCTCCCTGACTTCCCTCAAAATGGACTGCCACTTGGAAGGATAAGATGCAATAAACCCTTTCCTCCTCCAGGTGCCTTTGGTCATGTCATTTTATCACAGCTACAAGATGTAACTAGGTAAGATTGGGAAAATCCCAGCACGATCTAGATGAGTTCAGTAGACTGAATAGTGTAAGAGTATGATCCTTCTGGAAAACTGTCTTTGAAGTTGTGATTAGCTAAAGATTTTGTGTTGAAAATAATTTGAGATTTAGCATAGATTCTAAGTCCAATGGCCTTGATCTTACAAGAAGAGTGTGTAAGAGAAGGCCATGGAGACAGCATTAGAGAGAGGCAGCCACAAGGAGAGGGCCTGGATCAACCAGAAGACGCTCCAAGAGGTCTGGAAGCATTCTCACTGGAGCCCTTGGAAGGAGCACAGCCCCATTGACACGTTAACTTCAGACTTCTGGCCTGCAGAACTGAGATTTCTGGTTTCACAAGGCAGAATTTTGTGGCAAATGCCCATGGCTGCCCTCAGACATCACTGCATGGGGGACTGCGCAAGTGCAGTGTCCGAGTTCCTGTCACCTACCCTACCCATATTTCTTTGTCGCTTCTTATTTTTTTGAGACAGGGTCTCACTATGTAGCCCATTCTAGCCTCAAATTCATGATTCTGCTTCCTCTGCTTCCCAAGTGCTGGGACTGCAAGCCAGTTCCGGGACTGCAGGTGTGTGCTGCCATGCCCACCTCCTATCTGCATTTCTCTCCAAGAGGAAGGTGCTAGGGCTTGCCAGAGAAAAGACATCTGCTTGCAGTTGGACTAAGCATTCACCTCAAGGTGCCGATGAAGTCTCCCACGTGTGCTAGATGTCTTTTATGGCCTGAGCTAGCCCCACTCATTCCTCCCCAAGGCTAATGAGACAAGACATTGGTGGAAGAACAAACAAGGCTGGCACTTTAACACTGATCATTTTAATGCCAGATGAACGGAGACCTGTTTGTAATTTTAAGTATAGGAAGAAAGGAAGCATGCTACCAAGACACACAATCTGAGTTGCAGACTGTAAAGAGCATTGCTTTCTCTGCTCCTAATCTTACTACTTTGTAACAAACAGACCCAAGCCATCTCAGAATGATGCCCTTCTCAGGACAAGAAGAGTGTTTTCTCATCATGGGTTGGACTCTACCTCTCATAGATGTGAACTCTTGGGCAGGCTGCTGCTTCTCCTCTAGGCTCAGTCTTCCCTTCTGCAAAATGGAGTTGTAACCCTCTAGCAGAATTGAAAGGGGGAAGAAATGAGATCACAGATTTGAAGTTCCCAAGTGAGCTCAGTAAACAGTAACAAGAGATATACTCAAAGAATACAGAATATAGGCTGGAGCAATAGCTCAGTCAGTAATGCACATGCTTTGCAAGTAAGGGGACCTGAGTTCATCCCGAGAACCCAGAGACTTTATAATCTCAGTGCTGAAGAGTTAGAGACAGGCAAGAACAGACTTGGTGAGATATGTCAGTAAGACCCTGTCTCAAAAAACAAGGTGAACAGTGTCCTGAGGACACTTTGGTCTTAACATGCATGTACACACA
>NW_008335297.1:5949793-5971150 GCF_000622305.1 Nannospalax galili | reverse complement strand
AGAGCTTATTTAAAGCATTTTGATTACCAAGCCCTCCCCACAGGGACTCTCATTTACCTGACTCAGTGGGGCTCATTTTTATTAACACCCCTGCTCATTAGATTTTAGGCTACTGTGATGGTTCATTTTGGTCACTTGAGTGGACTCAGATGTATCTAGATGAGTGAAGCATACTTTTGGGCATGTCTGTGAACAGGTTTCCAGAGATGGCTTGATAATGAGGGCTTTGACCTAATCAGTGGTTGATCCACTAATAGATTCGAATTTTGAAAAGGCTATTGGAAAAGGGTGGAACTGTGGAAAGTGGGGCTTAGTTGGAGGCAGCAAATCATTCCTTCCTGTTATTGCCCCACTCTACTTCCTGTCCACCATGATATACACACACACACACACACACACACACACACACACACACACAATTAAAAGAATACAGAACCTTCCAGGGAGTTTGTACTTCTTCCTGGTTCTAAGGAGGAGCTGCACCAGGTGGCTTTCAATATAAGGAATATATGTTTTTATCCCTGATGCTTTCATATTTATTCTTCATCTCAATGTAATAAGAAATGTTCCCTCCCCCCCCCTTTAAGACAGCATTGAAGATTTCAAAGAAGAAAGAACAATACTGAAGTTAAAATGTATACAAACTTGGTACCAGGCTTTATATTACATTGGGCAATTTTAAACATCCTGGTTGTGTGATTTTACAGAGATGGCTACAGTTGATATTTTATTTAAGTTGTGATTCAAAGCATGGGTTCTAGAAAAAGACTTGCTCCAGATACGTGGGTTCTATCACTCTGTGAGTGTCTTCTGTTTCAGAATAGATGATAGTAATGATGATAGTTGAGGCCGGGCATAGTGGTGCATGCCTTTAATCCCAGCACTTGGGAGGCAGAGGCAGGCTTGAGGCCAGCCTGGTCTACATAGCAAGTTCCAGGCTAGCTGCAGCTACAGGGACACCCTGTCTCAAAAAGACAAAAAAAGAAAAAAAAAAAGAAAAGAAATGATGACAGTTATGGTCACACAGGGTTATCATCAGGTTTAAATTAGATTATGCTGACCAAACAACCCAAATAGGACCTACACCCAGGTCAATGCCCAATAAATATTATCAGTCAGTGAGAAACATCCTGCTTAATTCAAAATATAATGAAAACAGCTCCGAATGTGTAGACAAAGCAATTTGAGTTAAGCGCATTCGGATGTGGAATAGCTTCAGGGAAAGCCAGTAACAGATATTCATGCCACATGCTCCCACAATTGCTGAAGGAGAATCACAAATATGGTTCTGAATTTTCAAGTCATAGCCCAAGCATAAAGTGAGCCATGATTAGCCACAGAATTCCTGTTGTCCACAGATAAACGGCATGAGTTAAATGGAAGGAAACAATGCTGTTCATGGAACAGAAATCTAAGTGATGACACAAAATGACATTCTCAGCTTTACAAGAATGTTGTCAGCAAACTTTGCAACAATAGGTATTTCTCTGTGTCTCTCTCTGCCTCTATCTTTCTGTGTCACTCAGTCTCTCTCACTCTCTCTACCCTTCCCTCTCTCTGTATGTGTGTGTGTGTGTGTGTGTGTGTGTATGTGTGCGTGTGTGTGTAGGTTCACATGGAGGCCAGAGGACAACCTCAGGTGTCATCCTCAAGAATTTGAGGATGGGTCTCTCATTGGCCTGAGGCTCACCAAATAGGCGAGGCCGGCCTGCCAGTGAACCCCAGTGATCCTCTTTTCTCTGGCTCCTCAGTACTGGGATTACACATGCACACCACCATACCCAGCTTTTTATGTGGGTTCTGGAGATTTAACTCAAGTTCTCATGTTTTTGAGGCAAGTAATTTACCCACTGAGCCATCTCCTCAGTCTCACAATAATTAGTTCTTATGTATCCTTCAGTATTAGTCAAGGCATGATAAGAGCTAAATTAATATTTCTCTCTCTCAATGAAATATCAGTTTGATGTTAAACAGAGAAACATAGAACTGTATAGCTTTAACTGAAGAAAAGCAAAGACCGATTTGCACATATACTGATGAGACTTATTTAAACTGCATATACCCATCAAAAATATAAAATATGCATAAAGACACATTTTTATTAGTATAAGTAATACTTGGCTTACTAAAATTTGTTGAATATAAAAGGATATAAATAAGCCATCATCCTAATCATCTAGGAATATATCAGTTAGCATTTTTATATTATGTATATGCATATGTGTATGTGGGTGTTATGGTGTGCATGCATATGTATGCACATGCATGTGCAGAGCAGAGGACAAACCCCAGGGATCATCTCCTTGAAAACCATCTACCTTTTTAGAGACAAGCTTACCAATTAGCCTAGAATAGTTGGTTGATGGACCCCAGAGATCCATCTGTCTGCACTGCCCCAGCACTAGGATTATAAGCACATGCCACCACAGTCAAGTTTGTACAAACGTCCTCCAGTTTGAATTCAGCTCCTCATGCTTACAAATTGAACAATTTACCAACTGAGCTACCTCTGCTGCCTCATAAACATTTTTATGTCTTTCCTTTTAGTCTTTTTCTCCCTCTTCTTTCTGTCTCTCTCCATCTCTGAGTTTACAGAATTGTGAATGTACTTCCTTTCATTTCTCTGCCACCTCCAGTTTTCCTATTTTTAACATTTTTTATGGAGGGCCTTGAAAATCCTTCAATATTGTTTTAGATAGAGTTTAACAGGAAGTCATTCCAAGGACAAAAAGAAGAAAGATGTCTCTGCATTCTTGAGTTTTTTTTTTTATTAAGGAAAATAACCCTAACTGTATGATATGGCGGCAATTATTTTTGAGCTTTATTTGCAATGTGGGGGTGGATCTCAGAAACCAGGTCATTGTCGATCTGATTTTCTCTGGAGATGACGAGATCCCATTTTGAACAGCTCACTGAACGCTGATGTCTATGCCTGCTTTCGAACTCAGCAGCTGAAAATGAACCATGAATGCTTGATTCTGTCTGACTGATAAAATATAGCAAATAGGCTCAGCTCAGACAGTATCCTTGAAAGAACTTGCTCTGCATAGCCACCATCCTGACACACTCCAAGGCTACCTTTGTCTTTACAATCCTGGAACAGTTTCTTTGGAAGATAGAAGTAAGGACACTTTGATTTTATCAATTCTTGGGTCATCAAATAAGTTAGGTATGACATATACATTATATGGTATATATACCATGTATTTCCAGTTTCTAATTCTATCCTGAACTCTAATCTTATACACCCAACTGCCTAGCCAGTATTCCTAAGTGAGAGGCAATCCTGGGCCCTATGCTTAATAATTCTACAGCAATTTTGATAAATAGCTTGTTGGGCTACCTGTTAATCTTACTGAGCTTCAGGCTCTTCATTCTCTTAGGGGGAATTATGATGGTGTGCCAACTCAGAGTCTTGGGAGGGTTGACTAAGGTTATGCACATGATACACTTGGGGTGGCAGCTCACAAACTGTAAAATCTCAATAAGACAGAGGTGATATGAAGGTATAATGGTGTTAGTCAAAACTCCTTCCAATTCAACATATCCAGAGCTAAAGTCCCACTCCTGCACATCTCTACTCACCCTACACTGTCCTCCTAAAAGGAGGACTTTTCCCATACTGTTTTCTAGAGAGATAACTCCATCTCCATATATTTAACAGATTAATCTCTTAAAGACTATAGACCATAGATATGTGAATCACTAGTTCAGGTGTTAATAAAAATATTCAACCCTGAATTCATGGGTGTTGAGAACCTATGTCAAAGACAAGAAAGAAGATCATTGTTCACCTTGTAATGAAGACATTTCTGACCTTGCAAGGAGATGTGATCACCCTTCAGAAGAAGAAGACCCTGAGGGTCAGGGAGACGCCTTCATCATCAAAGTGCTTGCTGTACAAACATGAGGACTGGAGGTATATCCCCAGTACCCAACTCTGGGAAGAGGGAATCTCAGTTGGGGAATTCCTTCTATTGGATTGGCCTGTGGACATATCTATGAGGTGTTTTCTTAACTGTTGAATGATATGGGGGGTGCAGCCCACTGTGGGTACAGTGATCCATGAGCAGGTGGCCCTGGGTTAGAAGGTGGCCCTGGGTAGAAGAAAGCAGGCTGAGCACAGGCCAGGGGAGCAAGTCAATAAGCACTGTTCCTCTGTAGTCTGTGCTTCAACTCCTGCCTCTAGGTTCCTGCCCTGATTTCCTACCTGACTTCCCTCAAGAATGAATTGTGATCAGGACATGTAAAGCAAATAAACCCTTTCCTTGGTTTTGGATGTCTCTGTCCTGTTTGGCTCCAGTTCTCTTTAGAGTAAAAGTTCCCTACTTTTATGCTTAACATGCATCAGGACCACCTGAAGAGCTTATTTAAAGCATTTTGATTACCAAGCCCTCCCCACAGGGACTCTCATTTACCTGACTCAGTGGGGCTCATTTTTATTAACACCCCTGCTCATTAGATTTTAGGCTACTGTGATGGTTCATTTTGGTCACTTGAGTGGACTCAGATGTATCTAGATGAGTGAAGCATACTTTTGGGCATGTCTGTGAACAGGTTTCCAGAGATGGCTTGATAATGAGGGCTTTGACCTAATCAGTGGTTGATCCACTAATAGATTCGAATTTTGAAAAGGCTATTGGAAAAGGGTGGAACTGTGGAAAGTGGGGCTTAGTTGGAGGCAGCAAATCATTGCCCCACTCTACTTCCTGTCCACCATGATGTGTGCATCTCTGGCATGACAACCCTGTCCTCCACCCCCATGATAGAGTAAAACCTCTGAAACTCTGAGCAAAATAAATCTTTCCAGGGCTGGAGAGATGGCTCAGTGGGAGCACTGACTGCTCTTGCAGAGGACATGCGTTCAAGTCCCAGCACCCACATGGCAGCTAATAACCACCCATAACTCCAGTTCCACGGGATCTTCTGACCTCCACAGGCACTTCACAGCATGGGTGCACTTATGCACACGTAGGCAATACACTCATGCACGTAAAATAAAAATAATAAATAAAATGTTTAAAATAATAATTTTCCCCCCTTAAGATTTTCCTGTGGGTATCTTGTCACAGTAGCATCAAGTAACACAGCTTATTTGAAAAATATTGGTCTACAAACCTGAAACTAGTAGTAATACTTGCCTCCAGAGCTCATCTCTGAAATTCCTACTTCTACATCAGTGTTTACCCATCAAATCCCTTTTTACTTTGGTTTACCATTAATATCTTTAGCTTCATTTATTATGAATACCAGTACAGAAAGAATGAAAAATTTAAAGTCTCTTTCCCTCTGCGTTTCTTCCAGTCCTGACTGATTCTGAAGATAATAATTTGGTTTATCTGTTTATATGACTGTGTCAACCAAATATGTTAATGGAACTCCTTCATGATAACTGTTCTCAAATCTTAGTGAGTCTCAGAACCACCAGGATCTTGTGGGGAAATGGTTGTTAAAATGAATACTCCCTATGGATAGACAGAAAGTCCTATGCTAGGCCTACAAATCTGCATTTTAACAAGTTATGTGATTCAGTTATTTTTGGCTCATTCATTGGGCTTGGAGACAACTAGAATTTAGAACACTTTTTAAATCTTTCCTGAAAAATTGACAGCAGCTTTTATATGTGATATGTCTGGGTTTTAACTATGTAAATGTTTGATGCAAATAAAAGAAGCCCAGGACTATTTCAGAGATTAAAGGACTCAGCCCTTTCACTTTTTAAATGGGGAGAGACAGACTTGGAGAAGTGTACACCTTGGTCAAAGTTGTGGCTGGCTATTGATAGAGCCAGAATCAAGCCCAAGTCATTGGACCATAAACGGAAGCTCCTCGGTGTACAGGACTCTCTCAGTAAATGAAAACCTGTCTCTCAGTAGTGTGAATGAACTTGGTGTCCCTAACTTGTAGATGTTACTGAGACTTGTGGGGGTGAGGGACCACCAGCTTAACAACATGCTTTGGGTATTCTGAGCAGGGTCTGCTGGACCATAGGATGCTGAGTACAGCACAAAGGAGACATCATTAATCCCAGAAATTCAAAAATAAGTGGGCCCCCTATCTTTCAGAGAGATGGAACTTTCTAGAGATGCTATATGTGGTAAAGGAGGGCAGTGACTATTTTTTAATTTTAATTTTTTGGATCTATTTATTTTTATTTTATGTGTATGAGTATTGTGCCAGTGCCATTAACCACTAAACCACCTCTGCAGTTCCATGACTATTTTTTAAAAGCTGTATTTCATAATGAAAAACATTTTCAAAGAAATGAGATGTCAGAAGGAGGGAAAGGTGTGGTCAAGTTGATGCTTAAAAGACAATATAGTGGGACATGAATATGCAGTAGGCAGGAGCACTAGGTGGATCTCGAGGCAGTTCCGGGCAGCAGTTCTGTTAATCATCTGGGAGTCTGAACTCAGATCTCAAATCACACACTGAGAAAACTGCCAAGTGATTGAAAGCTCAAGCCAGGAACTGGGGATGTAGCTTAGTAGAGTGCTTACCTACCACACACAAGGTCTTGTGTTTGATCACCATATAAGCCAGGTATGGTGGTGCATGCCTAGTTATCCAGCACTCAGGAGGCAGAGGCAGGAGGATCAGAAGTTAAAGATAAACTTGTTATTTTAGGTACTAATATAATTCTTGATTTTGGAATTATACAAATGTATTGTCTACTCAAAACTTAATTTATTCAAATATCATCCATAAAAATCTCTTAAATATATATGTGGTTTCTGTCAATGCTAACTAACCCCACTGAACCCTAATCTCCAGGATGGAGGACTGCTATGTTCTTACCCCTAAAGACCTACTGAGTTATTTCCTTCTTGCTTCTGAATATGAAGTAATAACCCCAAACAGCCCTTATATGGGAGATTGAGTATACAGCAAGCCACCATCTGCCCAAGTTTTCCAAGATGAATGTCATGATTGTTATATGGCCTCCAGGAAACAATTTATAGCTATGGATGAATCCATTTCTCTAATTCTGTTTTTTTATTATTATTTTTAAATGAGAGAAAGTAGCCCATTTTGAGTTCTTTGTGATAAGTGGATGAGAAGGAGCCAAGCAGCCTTCAATCATTGTTTCTGACCACCGCCATCCACACTATGTTCATGGTCTGTTCAAAGCAATGATGTAGATGTTTATGAAAAGAACCAGCAAAGGAAAAAGCCCATGCTATAAGTAAGCTTGAATGTCATAAAAAAATCCATCTTTTCTGGTATCTGCCAAAGTTAAAAATATATGCACACCCATGCCCTGGCAATTCTCATCTTAAAGGTATAACAGGAGAAATGTACTCACCTGTGCAACAAACAGTATGCATTTGAAGCATTAGTCTTCACACCCCAAAATTCAAGATTAAGACAGACTAAATTGTAGACTATTTCAACCACGAAATTCTACACAGCAATGTAAAGGGAGACCTGGAATTCAGTGCAATAGTCTCACAATCAGAATGCTGTGCAAAAGAAGACAGACGGGAAAGAAGACAAATGGAATAAAGCTATTTATATGATAGACAGAAAAAAAACCCCTCTGCTTTGGAAATAAAAAGGTTTGGTGGAAGATTGTACTTAAAGATGGTGTGGATGGTGCTGCTGGATTACTGACCTACAAGACCAGTTAAAACAAAGCCATCAAACAATTTACTTAATATTTGATTCTTTTTCATTTTGTTGTGCATTTAAAAAACTTTAAAATTCACTCCAAGCCAGAAAAAGCCATGTGTGAATGTGTTTTGAATGTCACAGTCTTAACTTCTAAATCAATGTTCTCACTGTCCCTACTGAGATACTAATGAAATTCCAAATGGTGGGCTAATAGGATAGGATGCTTTCATATATAACTCCTAAAGAATTATATGTGAAATACATACAATTCATATATGGCCTTGATGGTCTACAGCAGCTTCTTGCTCCCCATCTAGACAAAATAGGTGGCAGAGGAAAGGCTGTGAGCTGTGAGGAGGGCACACCTGCAGTCACATGTTGGGCTCAGAAGCTCTAGACTGAAATTCCCACCAAACCTAATTTTCTAGATAATCAAAACTTCTCTCATTATACAACTCCTTCATTTAAAATGAAATCATTTTAATGGAATCCTTCTAAATTGTATTTCACACGTCTCTGACTTTTTAAAGATCCATGGAATCGAATTTAACCTTTACAACAAATGACAATAAAAGTAAGTGCCATCTTATGCCAGGTGCTACCCAAAATGCTCTCTAGCACGTTTTGTTCCTCTTATTCATCACAAAATCCTTATGAATTAGGTCCTATTATTGTTCTCATTTTATGTATGAGGCTTAGAATGATTAAATAACTGTCACAAAAAGTCAGACAGCGAATAGAGGAGGCAGAGTTCACTGTCTCCAAAGCCTAAACACCTGACCACTCATTGTACTATTTTTGCTTCTTTTGTGTGTGGGAGGGGAGGGTGGGTATAGGTGTGCATACATGTGTGTGTACGTCAACTGTTCTCTGGTTCATTTGTTGAGACAGGGTCTCTTACTGGATGGGAGCTCATCCACTTGACCAGACTGTCTGACCAGTGCATTCCAGGGACCCTCCCTAGTACTGGGATTTCAGGCACATGCCACCATGCCTAGCTTTTTTAAACACACGGGTTCTTGGGGACAAAATGCTGAATCCACCTCTCCTGCCTGTATTATTCTCATTCTCTCTCTCTCTCTCTCTCTCTCTTTCTCTCTCTCTCTCTCTTCTCCCTCCCCCCTCCACTGTGTGCACATGTGTGTGCAGATGCTCTTGCCTGTGAGTATGTGAGGCCAGAGGTTGTCATCAGGCATCTTCCTCTATTGCTGTCCAGCTTATTTGTTGAAAGGGGATCTCTTACTGAATCTGGAGCTTGCTGTTTGGGTTGGATTAACTGGCCAGGGAACCCAGGAGATTCACCTTTCTGTGCTCCCAAGCTGGGGTTCAGTTGCACACTACCATGCCTGACATTTTTTACATGTGTGCTGAGGATCTAATTCAGGTTCTCACGCGTGCACAACAAGCACTTTGCTTACTGAGATATCTCCCCAGATTGCAGCCTTCTTTACAGCTCCATTCTACACACCAGTGGGTAGAACAGAACACTGACTGTACCCTTAGAAAGGTGGTTGGAGTTCTCATTGCTACCCTCTCTTTATCCCTCACCTGCTTTTTGTTTTCTTCTTTTCCCTGATGACCAGGATGAAATCCAGGATTCCTTGCAGTCCACACAGACAGACTTCACCACTCCGTTTCCAGCCCCCTTCATCGATATTAAACTACCAAGCAGTCACCGTTATTCCCCATCCTCCTACCCCAAAACTCTACTTTCTAAAATCTAATAAAAATCTTACTTTTCATTTATATTTAAGCTCTCAACCTTCTTAGGTCTTCCTACTTGGCTAAAATATCCCGTGGAGTTGGACCAACTTCTTTATCAATTTAAGGAACCCCTCTGGGTTTTTGCATTTCAACGTCTTGTGGGTTTACTGTCTCTTAACAAGAAGCCTGTGATGCTGGTGAGATTAACAAAAACACTCCTCTGCTGGGGGCCATCTGGCCTGAATACTTCAGAAAACATAGCATCCTCACAGATAAGCATCAAGGTGTGCGGTCTCTCTGTCAGGTTTAAGCACTGGCCTGCAGAGAAGGAACTGCTGTCCTTACCCTGTTTTCAAGCTGACCAAGGCATCCTCGACTCCCTTCTGGTTATATTTGGTCATGTACTGGTGCATATAGGGGTAGTTGTTGCGGATATTCCTCTCTGTGCTTCCATTAGGTACTGTCCCAAATCGAAAAGGTGGGGAGTAGTCATGAGGTCTCTGAAACTGGAGGGGGAGGAGAGAAGGAAGAGAGGATAAAGGAAGAGGAAGAAGAAATTAGTGATCATTGGCACAGAGACAGAAGTAAGCATGCAGTAGTAGCAGACATCCCAAAAGACTGGTCTGTGATTTCTTTGTGCCTAATCACATCTTCCGTGGGTCTGTGAGCATCGGGAAGGTAGAAGCAGTGTCTGGCTTTCGTTTTCAGTTTTGTTTTCCATACTGTTACCCAGTGTCCAGCATGTTTATTTGCTGAAGTTGATTTTTCTTTCTCTGTGCCATTACAGAGACTAGTACAATGCTAGGCACACAGTTGGCACTTGGCTGAAGGAACTCGAGTTAAGGGCTTACTTAATGCAAATTCATTTACCTTTCTGTGATTACCACCAATCACACCTTGCTCTGAACTCCATGTACAGTGGGTTCATGCAGATAATGACTGTATTCTCCATTCATTCATCCCACATCCTCTCACTCATTCACACAGGCAATAGTTGTGGAGTCCTAAAAATCCTGGTCCATGGCAGACTCCAGGATAGTTTGTGACTGAAAGGCCCTACTGACTTTGCTTCCTGGGATACTCAAGTATTGCTTGGAAGTTTTCCAGACTCCATGATTCTTTCCTGACTGACTGACTGGATGATACTATATTTCCACAGCTTGTGTGTGTGTATGTGTGTGTGTGTGTGTGTGTGTGTGTGGTGGGGGCTTGCTATAATTCCTTAGGACACAGGACACAGTCCACTGTGTTTTTCGAGACAGGATCTCTAACTAAACTTGGAACTTTCCAAATAGGCTAGGCAGGCTGGCCTACAACTTCCACGGATAGAGCTCTGGTAGAACAAGTTCAGGTTCTTATGCTTGCAACACAAACACTAGATACTGAGCCATCACTCCAGCCTCATGTTCACAGCTTTAAAAAATTTATTGGCATAATATTATTTATACAAAATAATGGGTTTTTTTAGAACATTTTCATATACATGTATGATGCTTTAGTCGTGTTTTGGGTGATTCAACCCAATTAGAAGTCAACAGACATAGACTTGCATCCTAGAAATACAGTTGACCCTAATGCCAAGCAGAGGCAAGCTTGGGATCTTGACTGAGCCACATCATCTTGCCTCCAATAGTCTTCCACCTACAGAGTGGGGACTACACCAACACTTCCCTTGTCGGATCATTCTGAAGATCTAAACAGCATTTGCTAAGTGCCTAGAACAGCATCAGGAACAGAGAAAGATTCAAAACTAATATGTTTAATACTTTTTGTTTTTATCATTATGAGCAAAAGAGTAAACAGAGCTTCATTTTTCTATGGACTGTGAATTTCGGAACTAGAAGGTAGTAGTCATAACGACCCACATTTAGTTAGTTAGTTAATAATGAATGACGTTTTCCCAGGACTTACATGGGGATAGCGGTATGCCAAAGACTTTTATAATTATTCAATTATGTAACCTCACAATAGCTCAGGTAGAAGTTATTCTTACAGTTCCATTTTACAGATGAGGAAACCGAGGTTCAGGTTGCATGACCTGTGTAAGATTACACTGTGAAATAGCGGTTCAGAGTTCAAATGTATATCATCTGACCACAGCTAAGTTCTTAACTCCAGTAGTGCTAGTGATATCTGCTTGGGTAGAGATGAGAGCCTGGAAAAGCCAGGCACAGGCATGGTTGCACACACCTGTATCTCAGCACCAGGGAGGCAGAGGCAGGAGAACGATAAGTTCAAGGTCAGTCCATGCTATCCATTAAGACATTATCTCAAAAATAAATAAAAGATAGATGGTGGCTGGAGAGATGGCTCAGCAGTTAAGAGCACTGAATGCTCTTGCAGAGGACCCGGGTTCAATTCCCAGCACTAACCATCCTTAACTCCAGCTACTAACCATCCTTAACTCCAGTTCCAGGGGAATCTGAAGCCCTCTTCTGACCTCCATGGCACTGCACAGCATGGGTGCACTCACATACATGCAGGCAAACACTCATACACATAAAATAAAAATAATAAATAAATAAAAGATTTTGAAAAAAAAGATAGATGAGGACCTAGAGAGCCTGAAAGGGCAAGAAAACCCAGCAAACCAGGACCAGAACCAGGACCACAGTCCAGGTGTCTCTCCAAATGGCAGACCTACATGCTTTCCACAAAATTAAGAACTTCCAGAGAAAGTGTCCAAGTTTACCCAAGAGCTAGACCAACCAGAAACACTTATGTTACTTCCAGAACTCACACTTCACCGTTAATTAGAATTTCCAGTTGAAAATCATTTTCCCTAAATTAGGCACGCTGCTGTGTAATCAGCAGTTATAACTGGATTTGGGAGAAGTGGCCATCCATTGTTCAAATGAGATCCTCCGGCCAAGTTACATTTTGTATGTATGTATGTATATATGTATGTGTGTGTACACCTGTATATGTGTATGTATGTATATGTGGCATGCAAATATGTATGTGTGCATGTATATATATGTTTATACATGGTATGCATGTATATATCTGTATTTGTCTTGTGTGAATGTGTGCACATGCATGTGTTACATGCTTTCCACAAAATTAAGAACTTCCAGAGAAAGTGTCCAAGTTTACCCAAGAGCTAGACCAACCAGAAACACTTATGTTACTTCCAGAACTCACACTTCACCGTTAATTAGAATTTCCAGTTGAAAATCATTTTCCCTAAATTAGGCACGCTGCTGTGTAATCAGCAGTTATAACTGGATTTGGGAGAAGTGGCCATCCATTGTTCAAATGAGATCCTCCGGCCAAGTTACATTTTGTATGTATGTATGTATATATGTATGTGTGTGTACACCTGTATATGTGTATGTATGTATATGTGGCATGCAAATATGTATGTGTGCATGTATATATATGTTTATACATGGTATGCATGTATATATCTGTATTTGTCTTGTGTGAATGTGTGCACATGCATGTGTGTATGTGTGCATATGTGTATATGTGTGCATGTGTGTATATATAGTGTATGCTTGTGTACATGTATTTGTGCAATGCATGTGTTTTCATGCGTGTACATATGTATGTGTATATGTATGTGTGTATATGGGTACATGTGTATGTGTGTATGCAGGAAAAGGCTCTATGCAATCACACTTCCACACAGCATCCTTGCTCATCACCAGACGAGAAGGCTCAAAGCCAGGCTCCCATGCACAGCAGCTGTGGGCTCTGGGGGAATGGCAGAATAGCACTACTCGTAAATCTCGTTGTTGTAACAGCCGTTCCCAATCTCCAGAGACACCGGAGAGGGCCCATTTGACTAAAAGCCTTCCACTGTGCTCTTCATCTGTTGCAGAGTTTCAGCATTGCTGGCTTGAGATTCACTTTCTTCTTTGCCTCTGATTTGCACGGAGATGGAGACAAATATTCAGTCTCTGTGATGGTTTCCACCTCTCAGACATCAATAAAAGGCCCCAGTCAGCACCAAGATACAGAAATCTTCTCCCTAGATAAAAGTCTATCAAACTTTTTAAAACAATGTCTCGCAATACACTTTCTGTTGCTGCCCTGTATACACATACGTATATGCACACACACATGCACACACACATACACACACATACACACACACACAAAAATTTCACAGTGCTCACAGAGCAACATACTCTGGTGCTCTGATGTTGTATTTTTATGACTTTCAAAATATATTGACTTATTTTAAAATTGAAATGTAACAGAATGTACCACTTAAAACATCTTTAAGTGTGTCTTTCACTGGCATTAAACACATTCATTTCATGCAACCAGCACCATTGTCCATAGGTGTTCACTGTTTTACAGAGCCCAACCTTTACATTAATTCTGTGGCCTAATGAAGAGTCACGACCTTCACTGTAAAAAGTTAGGGTTAAGGGTGACTGACCTTTCTTGTCTAGGTCTCCATCACAAACATGTTATATTTCCTCCTGGAATGACTTCTGGTGAGGCTTTCTTCCAGCACATCCCACATGCAAGCAGAGAGGAGCAGATGTGGTTTTATTGAAGCAAGGGGAGCTACAGAGCCTTTAGTGTCAATGGGACCACAGAGCAACATCACGGGGTCCAGATCAGGGGAAGCCCTCCGGACTCCTTGCTGCTCAGGTGGACTAACTCCACCTGCTTTGAACTCGGAGTAGCCAAGGTCAGCTTCTCATCTCCCACTTAGAAACTGGGTTATTTTGAACAGCCCATGAAGCTCTCTGAGCCTATTTCTCTTATCTCTACACTGTACTTAGGCTTTGGAAATTAACCACAAAATGCTTGAAATGATCTGTGATTCTACTGCTTCATGCAGATCACATTATGTGTTGCATTGGGATCATGCATGTGTTATGTTCAGTAACTGTGGTTACCCAGAGTAATTTTAGCCAGTCTCTCTCCAATTTGGAGAACACAGGATCATTACTTAATTTTCTTTTGTCTTATTCACCATGGAGGCAAGTCTGAAGGTCGTCTGAGAGAATAAGATATGGCAAGCATTTATGATGGAGGAGAGAGGGACACAAAGCCAGGAGATAAAAATTTCCGGGAGAATTCAGCAATTAATCAAATTTCTTCATTCTGCTATAGATTTAGTAAAGATGTCTCCCATGTCTGTAAATGAAGACCATAGCAACTAGAACTTCTATTTCCAGTATTACCTTCAGTGGGTGAAGCATATGTATATAAGTGTGTGTGTGTGTGTGTGTGTGTATGCATGTGAATGTCAGAGGACAATCTCCAGTGTCATTCCTCAGGATATCATCCACCTTGCTTTTTGAGCCAGGGTTTCTCACTAGCCTGAAACTCTCCAAGCAGGCTAGGGCAGCTGGCCAGTGAGCTCCAGAGATCTCCCTGTCTCCAGCTTCCCATCTGGGATTACAAGTATGCACCACCATGCCTCCTTTTTTTTTTTTTTTTTTTTTTTTTTTTTTACACGGATTCTGATGGATTCTGAAGATTGAACTCAAGTTCTGGTACATCTCAAGACAAGCACTTTACCAACTGAGCTATATCCCCAGCCTACACCACATGTTTCTTTATGTAATATCAAACAGATGAGGCCTTCAGCAGAGGAAGGATTGGCTAAGAGGCCTCCCTGCCTAGACGATGATCTCCACAAGGCAGTATAACTCTGAGACTATAAGCACAGGCTCCCCTTCCAAGGGAAAGTCCTAAATTCCTGCAGACTGTTGCAAAAGGCCAACTCAGTGCGGTAAATTTCCAGGATACAAAGTGGAGTAGTTTGACTAAGGCAGCAATGATGGTAGTGAGGAGGGGGAGGAGGAAGGAGGAAGAACAGGAAGGAGAGGGGAGTGCAAAGAGGAAGTGGGAAGGAGGAAGCAGCGTGTAAGTGTTAGGATGATCAGCGGTGTGCCACATAGGGTAAGAACATTACTCCTAATCCTCATATGCACCTTGCCAGAAAGCAGTAGCATATTCCTTTATTAGGAAACCAAGTCTTAAGGATATTGGCATATGGGAAGCCTTAAGACCATCAGAGGGCCAGGTCAGAATGTGAACTCAGACCTGTTTGACCCCAAGCATGATACTGCTCTTTCCACAATGTGGCTCTGCCTCTCAGAGATGGATTTCCTCTATCATCGTATGTCTTAACATTTTGGAAAGGGTCCTCAGTTACACTCCAACTTTCCTTTAATCATTCCTAGGAAGCTTCTTTCATGAATTCAATCTATTTGTTATATAAGCCAAAGTTCAACCGAGTACACCACAGGCTCAAACTACGTTTCTTTCATAGCAAGCATTAATAGTTTAAAAGAATCACAAGCTGAGTGGTTATACAGGTATTCCTGTTTGAAAAAACAAAACAAAACAGAACAGAACAAAATCAAAAGCAGCCTCTGAGTACAGTATTCAAACAAATTGATTCAATGTAGTTTTTGGTTTGCAAACTTTCTTAATGTATCTGCCATTAATCTAGGAACATTTAGTTTATTTACTCTAAGAATTTTATTGTTTATCTAATTGCATCAAACATTTAATTAAAAGAACTATCAGCTTGCCTTTAATGCTCTGAGCATAGAAGTTGAGCTGGGTCCCTCGGGATACGGTAATCTGCTACTAGGTGCTTCCAAATCATAGAAGGTCAGTCAAATTATTAGTGCTTTAAATTAGTTTTCTCACAAGTGGTCGTATTATTTGAACCCAAAACTATGATGCAAGGAATTTCTTCTTTGTCTTTGAAAATAGCAACAAAAGAACTGGGGGGATGACTCAGTGAGTTAAGGTGCACGCTGCACAAGTGTAGGACCTGAATTTGGATCACTAGCACTTGTGTAAAAAAATGACATAGCAGCACACACCCTTAACCCCAGGGCTGGAGGGAGGAGGTGGGGCAGAAGCAAGAGGATCCCAGGGCTTTGCTGGCCAGCAAGTCTACACAAAATAACATGCTTCAGGTTTAGTAAGAGATCCTACTTCAAAAATATTAGGTAGAAAGTAACTGAAGACAACCTCTGATATTGATTGGTATTGACCTCTGGCTTACACACACACACACACACACACACACACACACACACACACACACTCAATAGGAAGTAAAATAGTTGCTAACTGCTTTTCTGAAAGTTCATCCCATTCAGGGTACAGCTCCCTACTGCCTCCTGCAAACTTCCAATCCCTTCCTCTAGGAATTGTATTTTTGATCCTAAAATATAATGGGGTCCCTGAATAGAACTTCATGTCTGTGGAAGATGTCATAGGATACAAGATGCATTCACCGTTGTAGTATCTCCACAACAATGACTCCCAGATTCACAGAGAAGGACCAGCAGGCAGTGAGGTTTCATGATGTAGTTGTTCATGGCAGAAAGGAAGTGAGGAATCCAACTTTTCTGACTCTAAATGTAAATAAATGACTTCGGTTCCTTATGGATGCTGCTTGGTTTAGATGACGGTCTCTCAGAATCTAATCCTGAGCCCAAGATTGGGGTGAAATGACTTAGTAATGATATGATCCAGGAGAAACCAACAAGGGAGAAAGTGTTAAAGAAGGGGAGGAAGCCAGTCAAGGTCCTGATGTTCCTGATGTAAAGTCTGTATCTCTGTTTATGTCCATGGAGAGCTCTACACAGTCCATGTGCCTCAGTTTGTCCATCTGAAGAGTAAGGGAGAACCTGGGTTTTGTCCTGATAACACTGATTACAGGTGACCATAAGAAAGAGAGGGATTTAAATGCTTACTGTTGCAGTGCCCATAGTACAATCTACTGAAGATTCCTACTGCGAGCCTTGACAGCAAAGAATGAAAAGAAGGGGTGGGGATGCTGTGGATATGAACTGGAAAGATTCCTGTAGACTCAGGTGAGGGGTATGCACGTCTAATATACCATGCATATACTCATTCAGCCACTAGGTTGATAATGAACATTTCCCAAGTGCCAGAAAACTCTATTAAAAAGTATAGCCCTGGTAATACAGGCCTGTCATTCCAACTACCTAAGAGACTGAGGCAGGAGGATCAGAAGTTAAAAACCTGTTTGGCCTACAGAGTGAGTTCAAAGTCAGACTGGGCAATGTAATGAGACCCTGTCTCAAAACAGAAAGCAAAAAGAGGACTGGGGATGTAGCTCAGTGGTGGAACACTCATGTAGCATGCATGTGACCCTGGGATCAGTCTCCACTGAGGAAAAGAAACTTGGGGCAGTGAGGAAGGAAGGAAGAAAGGAAGGAAGGAGGGAGAGAGGGAGGGGGAGAGAGGGAGGGAGGGAGGGAGAGAGGGAGGGAGGGAGGGAGGGAGGGAAGGAGGGAGGGAAGGAAAGAAGAGAGAAGAAAGATCCCTGCGGTCCTCTTCCCTGAGCCAATTTCAGTCGTACCAACTTTATCTCTTAAGATCTTTTCCTGCCTGACATTTTCTTCTTCTCTGATGTTTACTTGTATATTGTATATTTCTTCCTACTAAAACTTAAATTTTTTCCAGAGCTCTAGCTCAGACTGCCAAGTTCACCCCAATACAGGAAAGGTCTCTCTGGGGGTGCTGGTGTTTTCTCTCCAACCTGAAATTCAAGGAGAGCCAGGCATGGGAAGGTGAGGGTAAAACATTCCAGGCAAAAAACCCAGGAAGCCCAAGGGCACCAGGGTGGGAATGAACTTTGGTAAGCAAGAAGGATGGAATATGTAAGGATGAGGGTGGGGTGGAAGGGGACCTACTCCAGCTGTGTTGGCAGCTCTCCAGTCTTTTGAGAGAGGCCAGGCACCTCCCAGGCACCTTTAACAAGTTGATTCCATCTTTGTCCCAAATGTCTCACCGTCTCTCATTTTCTAGGACACAGTGTCCCTCTTTCTCTGACAGTGTGTGCCATGGATAAGCTGCAAAGGCTTTTCATGGACTGATTTTCTACTCAGCAGTTTGTTGATGAATGCCAAAAGGATAGATGCAGACTTATGTCAACAAGATACGACAGGAAGGTTTTATAAAGAGACAAATTATCCTCACACACGAGACAGAAAATCTCTGCCATGCTGCAGTCTCAGCACTGCTGAGTTTAGCAAGTCAGGATTTGTTTCCTGGGCTAAAATTTCAATAGGAGAATGCACCCAGTTTACCTCTTTTCATCTTCTGTGTGAGTTTCTGAATAGACACTCAAGCCTTGCAACCCTCGCTGGAATTCAGTGTGGATGGGGAGAGCAGGTGTTACGTGCTTCAGCTTCACGAGGCAGAATGTGCGGTTGTGCATCTAAGAGACCATAGGAGACAGAAACCTCCATGCTCCTTTCAGGTCACTTAAAGACACTTCTGGAAAGTTGGAAACCCTGCTGACCAAGCTAACTTGGCTGCACAGTGAAGAGAAGCTCCAAAGCAACTGTGTTTCTGGATGCAGCTTATAGATAGCTTAAAATACATATAGAGCATGAAAACTTCAAGAAGACTCACAGAGGTAGGAGGTACCTACAGCTCTTCCCCTAAGTTTCTTCTTGACCAGGCCAGCATACCCTCCTTAGTATCAAACCCCCAGAAAGTGTGGTGTCATCAGTGCTGCAAGGTGCCCTTGAGCCACAGGGCCTCAGTTTAAGCATCCTTAAGAAGATCTTAACAAAGCTACTAAGAGAAGCCAGGGTTTCCAATTAGATCCAAAATCCCTTATATCCAGGACAACAAAGTTTAAGCATCCATCTCCAACTTTTTTTCATAAATATGCAACATTTATGATGAAAATTTCTTGGCTTTCAGCTATTGAGTAGATGGGTCAGGACCCTAAGGGCCTGAATCATCCCGTTTTAAGGACAGCAGTTAGGACCAACCTTCAGACTGAGAGGAAACGAGTTGACCCTACCTTTTTGTCACTGAGGCCAGTCACTTGGTCCACAAACTCCTCTTGGATCATGAAAGCAGCCAGGTTGGCCGTGTAACTGGCCAGGAAGATGACAGCAAAGAAGGCCCACACGGACACCATGATCTTGCTGGTTGTTCCTTTAGGATTCTGGACAGGCACAGAGTTGTTGAAGACCAGGCCCCAGAGGAGCCATATAGCTTTCCCAATGGTAAAAGAAGGCCCATGGGGTGCTGCAAAGGACAGAAAGGGCATTCTCGGTGTTTGTTCAGAATACACACTCACACGTGTATGATAACTGTGGCAGCTACTAGCAGTACTAAAGGTGGACAGAAGATGGAACTGTATCAAAATTATTTCTTTTCAGTTTTCTAGAACCCTAACACAGTCAACTTCTTTTTCCTTTAAAATAATTAGAATTTTCTCATATTTCTATCTAACTGGATTTTACCACATTTCTTAGAAAGAAGAAAGGAAAAAAAATAATTATACGAAATGGTGGTAGGTTGAAAAATGATGTTATGACCTGTTTTAAATTCAGATTTGATTTCCATTTGGAGAACCAATCACCTTAATAAATGTAAAGAAGGGGTTGGAGGGTAGGGAGTGGGGGTGGACTTAATAAAAACACATTATCTACATATAGGAAATTCTCATACAATACAAAATAAACAAACGTAAAGGAAGCCTGGCAGAAACACATTCAGGGGCCTGGGGTGGAGTGGGATAGGATGGGGTGGGGAGTGAGGGATGGGAGGGTAGGGTAGGATGGGGTGGGGAGTGAGGGATGGGAGGGTGGGGTAGGATGGGGTGAGGAGTGAAGGATGGGAAGAAGGGGACCCGCTGCTTCAGGACCTGCCATCTGCCATCACTAAGAATCATTCAGTCTTGCAGGCCCATGCTTGGTATTCTAATTTGATTGTCCCTAGAAACTGTTCCTGTTCAAATTCAGATGTAAAGTGAGCACAGTATAAAAATCAAACTCTTTCCGCATAGCGATGTTAAGAAACAGAACAATAGAGCTTAATGCTTCCAACGATGCACAGATGGAAGACATTTCATTGCAGGGTCACAGAGATGAACTCTGATATTGCAGCACTTTTTCTCTCTGTGCATCCTCTCAACATCATGTCCCTTTTAAGATTCTTAAATGTTCCTTGCAACAGACTTCACTAAAGAAGCAGAACAATACATGAAAATTTATTGGGATGGGGCATATGCAGACAGTATTACACTCAAGTGATGATTTTCAAGACTTTGTATTGTACTAGGAAAGAAAAAAAAATCAATTATACCCTCACTTCAAGAGAAAAAAAAGTTTTAAGCAGAAGGTTAATTTTTATGTCGTTTAAGTAAATGAGGATATGAAAAACTGATCCACTGAGACTTCAGCTGGCAGTGAGAACAGAATGGGCAATAAATAAAGCAGCAGAAGTGAATTCTGATTGATGGAAATTACGAAGTTCTGGGTAGGCAGCCTAAGAGAAGCAAGCGCTCTCCACACTGCCGGTCAGACTCTGGTGACAGCATACCATAACGTCCACAATACAACATATGAAAGAGAAAGCAATTAATTCTATTATTCTCAATCTCAAACTCTCCCAATTCTCCTTGCCTAGTTTTAAGATCATCTGGGCTTATTCCTAGGAAGCTGGGAACTCTTAGGAGGAAAAAAATAGAGTCAATTCAGTTAACTTTGTAGACTACTTAATCTTACAGATGCACATATGCCAGAAGTGACAGTTATTCAGGAACCAGAGAGAGTGGTTGCATGGGGTTTGTGGAGAACTTTTGGAAATTCCAGGTTCATGAATATCATTATTGCACCATATAACTTTCCCTATAGAGAGGTGAAATGTAACAGAAAAGTATTTTGCAAAGAAACAGGGAGATTTCATTTCCTGAGAATTGTCACATGTGCATGAGCAGAAAAAGGAGAGCTTTATGTAATGGGAGTCAGGGAGTTGTAAGCTAGAGCTTTCTTTCTCCAGTGAATACTTTTGCCAAGGGAGAAACCATTGCATGAGATGGTCTTTGCATTTTGTTTATTGCCACGGCTCCAACTTCATAGGCCTTGGTCAAGTCTAAACTACCAAAATCTTTTTAATTCTTTGAAAATTTCATACATGTATACAATGTGTCTCAATCATATTTGCCCCTCATCCAGCACCCCAGCATCACATTTCCCTCCCAATTTTATGTTCTTTTTAATTTTTAATTTTTTTAATTATTAAGAAATTTTTTAAGAAGAAGCATTT
>NW_008335297.1:5884742-5949684 GCF_000622305.1 Nannospalax galili | reverse complement strand
CAGTTATACAATATTGAACTCAGTATAAACCCTATAAGACATAAAATTGAATGAGTTTTTAACCTTTAAAAAAGATCTCCATCTCATTTTAAAATACACGATTTCTTACAGGAAGCCTCATTGTTTGTGCTCGTAACACTGAGATGTTGGTGCATGCATCTCTAATCTGTATGTATCTGATTATTATTAGTCAGAATCAGTTGCACGTGGATCCTTGGCACCTGTGTATGTCTATAAAGTCATCAGGCAGATTTCAGTGGTAATGTTTATCACCTCTACTAATTAACATGAAATAAATTTTTATGCTTCCTCCTCAAATATAACTCATTTTTTCATTTGCTGATTTTTTGTTCTATATGATTTGTTGGTATCATATAGAAATCCCAAACAATCTTATTCATCTATATGCCCACTTCCCAAATGGCACCCTCCCATAGCCTCCTCCCCACCACCACTGGAGCCCATATACTCTGTCATCCCTGTTACTGCCCACTGTGTTGTCAGCGGCGCCCTCAGCCATTCTGCAGTGCTTGTCCATTTGCTGAATCTAATCAGCCTATCTAGAGATCCTTGTTTTAGGAAGATCAGCTCTTCCTCACATAGCAGCAACCTGTTGCCAGTACTCCTTTAGATAAGATTGGGGTCTGCTGTTCCTTTTCCCAGTTCTATGCTTGGTTACTGTCTGGGAGTCTTTTGGGCTACCCTGGCCAATAACTCAAAGGAAGGTATCTCCTGTGTGGCATTCTTTCTTGTTATGTAGCCTTTAGCTATTAGCTATACACATGGACTCTTAATTATATTGGCCCCTTTAATCTTTGTTTATACTTTCCTTTTGGGTGTTTAAGGCCATACAGTTGGCCCAGATAAACCAATTTATTTTCACTCTTAAGGTCATTTGAGGATCTGTTCCTCAGGGGTCGCATGGGCTTGGGAGGAGCCCGGCTCCTTTCTTTTACCAGTTCCGCCTATGTGAAGATAAGTCAAAGGCTCTACTCGACCATGGCTGGCTTCGCTTGGAAGCATAGAAAATGATTCCTCTGTGTTGACCCTCCTCTTTGTAGACTGGACACTGGTTCAAGTCCATCTCGTGGGGTCTCCTTGGCCTCCTTGATCAAGAGGACAGGTGATCCACTACAATTACAGGACATTTTGAGAGATGCTCATAGTCCCCAGGAACTAGTCGACCTAGGAGGGCAAGGAGCAAAAAGTGTCCTTTATGTCCCTCTGACCAAATTAGTATAGGGCTCAAAGTATGTCTGTTAAACATCCAAGAAGGTTAGTTCCACCAATCTGATACTTTTAATTACTGTGTGCCATGTAGATAAATCTTGGGCAAAGACTAATTGTCCTCAAATAAACCTTGCCTAGACATGTATTTCTTGATCTGGTATGTATAATTTGTCTGTAGGGTTTTGGACTAATATGGTTCCCTCTGGTTTTTAAAACTAGCTAGGCATTATTTATCTCTTGCATTGTCTCTCCCCTCCATCATGGTTTCCCCAATTAAGGTGCCCCCGAATTTTACATTTTTATTTATAAAAAATATTTTAGTTCTTATTTTTATTTTGTGTGTATGAGCGTGTATATAAGTACACCTGTGTCATACAATGCTGGTGGAGATCAGAAGAGGGCGTCAGATCCCCTGGAACTGGAGTTAGAGATGGCCATGTTGGGGCTAGGAATTAAACCCAGGTCCTCTACAAGATTGGCCAGTGCTCTTAACCGCTAAGCCACTTCTCCAGCCTCAATTTTATTTATTTTTATTTAACTAGTAATGTTTATTAAATGAGTCATGAGGGAAGGGATCTAAATGTGATCAAAATGTATTATATAAGATCCATAAAAATTAAAACTTAATTAAAATTTAAATTTAATTAAAAAATTAAAACTTTAAAAGAGATGTCATGATCCCTAGAGATTATCATATTTCATTTGTGTTTCAATATCTGTAGATGAATATTTTTTAAAAATATTTTTGATACTTAGCAAGACATGGTGGCACATGCCTTTAATTCCAGCACTTGGGGGCAGAGACAGGTGGTTCTCTGTGAGTTCAAGGCCAGCCTGGTCTACATAGCAAGTTCCAGGCCAGCTGGGACTACAGGGAGACCCTGTCTCAAGAAGACCAAAAAATATATATTTTTTTGATTTTTGAGAACGTCATACAATACATTTTAATCATGTTCACACCTGTCTTCCATCTCTGCCTCAGCCTTGGTACCTTCCCCTGGACTTCTTGTCCTCTATTATTATTTTTAAGGCCTATAAAGTCCATTTTTTTTTGCCAAATGCTCTTAGGTATGGGATCCTGATTATTTTTAATTTTTTTAATTAAAATTTTTTTTTAACCTGGAGTTCAATTAGAGCTGCCTATATGGCCATGGGTGTGGGGTTATCCAGTGAGATATGGGGAACCAGTGGATGATACCAGTGGCCATACTTCTAAGAAAAAGTGACCCTCCCTCCTCCAGCAGTCATCGACTGCCATTAGCTCTCTGCTAGGGATGAGGCATTGGATGCCCCTCCCCTTCTATGCTGGAATTTTTCATCTTCTTTTTTGTGTTTTAGAAAAGGTCTCAGTATGTAAACCCTGGCTGCCTTGGAACTCACAGCCTCCTCAGTGCTGAGATTAAAAGCATACATCAACAGACCCAGCCATGCTGAAATTTTTAAAAATTGTTTTTGTTTTAGTGTACGAGTGTATTGCCTGCATGTATATAAGTGCACCTGTGTCTTGCAGTGCCCAAGGAGGTCAGAAGAAGGTGTTGTATTACCCTGGAACTGGAGTTATAAACGGCTGCTAACCACCATGTGAGTGTTGGAAATCAAACCCTAATCCTCTGCAAGAGCAGCCAGTGTTCTTAACCACTGAGCCATCTTTCAAGCCCCCTCTTATTCTTAAACTAATAAAATTTATTTTTATTTTACATATATGGGTGTATTGCCTACATGTATGTAAGTGCACCATGTCATGCAATGCCCACAGAGGCCGGAAGAGGGCACCAGATCCCCTGGAACTGGATTTATGGACAGTTGTTAGCTGCCATGTGGGTGCTGTGATTTGAACCCAGATCCTCTGAAAGAGCAGTCAGAGCTCTTAACCACTGAGCCATCTTTCCAGTGAGCCACAGTGGAATTTTTAACTGGAATCCTTTTTCTTGGAAAACAGTTTCATCTTCTCTGTGGGACTCCCTGTCTCACTGTTGCTGTGCTCTTCATTATCTTGGTAGAGGAGACCTTGGCCTCTTCATATCACCTGTGTCTGCTGCCTGTTTTCCCTCTTTTGGCATTTTGAAGAAAATCTGAAACGCATGCTAGCGCTGTCAAATGCTTGTCCTTCTGGTCGTATCTTATCTTACTCCCCACCTCACTTGCTCATATCTTTTCTGTCTCTTTTGTTTCTTCGATATACTTACCCTTTCTTCTTTCTTGTTGTCCAGTGTTGGGGGTGGAACTCAGGGTCTTATGCATGTTAGACAAGCACTGTAACATACTGCTGCATTCTAAGACCTGTTGAAAGGTCTTAAGTTTTCCAGACTAGCCCAGAACTTTCTCTGGAACGTTGGCTGTTTTCAGCCTCTAGAGTAGCTGAGAATACAGGCCTATGTGTGCCAGGCTCAGCTCCATTTCCTGTTTCTTAGACATGCCAGGATGGGTTCTAACTCTAAGTCTTTCTGTTGGCTGTTGCTGCTAGTTGAATGTTCTGTTTTTCACATGACTAAACTCTGCCTCTAGGTCTCAGATGAACCTCACTGCTTCTGAATGCCCTTCCTTGTCTTAGCACTCTATCTAAAGCAGCCCACCCATCCATCACCACATCAGTCTGATTTATGCCTTTCTTACAAGGTATTACCATTTGTGATGACTAATCACAGTGCTCAGATGTTGTCTCTTTAGCTATGTCCTAAGGTTCCTGAGGGTCAGAAAGCTTCCATCTGATCCACCTTGTCTCCTGCCCAGCAGAGGGCTTGGCACATAGTACACACTCTAATCATATGTGAAAGAAATGTGTGAAGGCACAACCATAAACTTCAAGGTGTGCGTTTAAAGTCCTGCCTTACCCCAGTGTGCTCACCACAGAAAGTCACCTCAGCTTCTATGTGTAGGAAATCTCTTTACTGAGTTATCTCTTACTTAAACACAGTATGATTATTATGGGAGATGGTTTTACTGTTTGGGAGATGGTTTATGTAGTAATCACCACTTTCCAGTAACTAAGAAGTGGGAGAATTTTAATAAAATGAAGTCTCTAATAGATTCTTGATTGTTTCCAGTATTGAATCTTCCAAGTTGAAAGAATACATGTTGGATTAAAGGATGTCCTGTTCTGGGGAGCATTTGAGATGTCAAGGTCTCCATTAATTGTGGTGGTGTGGATTGAGCTCAGGGCCTTGCTGTACCACTGAACTCCATCCTTGGCCTCCAGGTCTTCTTCTCTCCACTATATCAAGTCACTTTGGGGAAAGAGATTTGGTGCCAGCATCTTTCTGTTAAAATTCACTCATGAAAGTTCCATGCATTGAGAAAAATACATTCAGAATGCACTGATGCCTTAGCAAGCCTCTTAATGAGTTGTAGCCAATTAATACCTTTAAATTCAGCTATTTACCAATTCCTCTTTTATCACTAACGATACACTATGATCAGACACCATCAAGAGGAAAATTTAACTCTTGGGAAAAATACTGTCTTATAGTTTCATTTATTGACAAATGAATGCAAATATGATTCTCTAGTCTGAAGAATGTTCCTAAAGTATAATCTATTGGGTCACTTTTTTGCATAAAATGAAACTGAGACTCACTGTGATTTTACTATTTCTTCTGATGTGCATTTAAAAAAATTGAAAAAAAAAACCCATCAGCTACGTTTTCTCAACAAACTGAATATCAATGATTTCACCTAACGACCATTGACTTCATATTAAAAAAAGATTAAAATACTTCATACTTTAAGCCTGTTTTCAGTTCAAGTAAATAATCCATTCTGGTTTTTCATTATAAGTCATGTCAATGGGCCAACACCATTCTTATGAGGGTTTGTCACAGCAAACTAGGATAAAGTGTTCTAAAAGTAAAATCATTTTTCATTTTGAGAGGGGTGTGTGTGTGTGTGTGTGTGTGTGTGTGTGTGTGTATGTGTGTGCTCTCACCCATGAGTGTTCATGTGCATGCACATGTGAAGGCCAGAGGTCAATGCCAGGTGCCTTTCCTCTATCACTCTCTACCATATTTTTTGAGACAGAGTCTCTCAATTGGAAGACTGGTGAATCAACAAACCCCCTGGGACCGGCCCGTCTCTGCTCCCCCACCCCCAGTGCTGGGGTGCTCAGCTTTTACCTAGGTACTGTGGATGGAAACTCAGGCCCTCCTGGGCTGGCTATCTGAGATGGGTCCTCAGGCTTATACAGCTTTACCCATGGAACCACCTCTCCAGCTCTGAAATAGCATCCGTTTTGTAGCAGACTCATGCAAGTTCCCTTACCTTTCCCTTTGGCTAAGTTTCTGTTGTATCCCACAGGACTGAAGTACTCAAAGACAAAGACAGCGATGGCAGAAACGATGAGCAGCATCACGAACATCATCACCCAGACGGAAGCGCTGAAGGGCTCTGCGGGGGGGCGGGGGCACAGAGTCAGTCAGCTGTTTCTACCTTCCGGCAGGAAACCCACCCATCTGTCTATAGACCGATGGAGAAACTTGCTGTCATTCAAATCTGATCATTCAAAAGAAACTAGTCATTTTTATTCATGTGTGAAACCATTCTTTCTAAAACATTTGAGGTAATTTATAAGACTTCACACAAAATGATAAAAATAGAGACAAGCGTATGACACACAAATCAGGTCAAGGTTAACAGAAGCAGAAGAATGGCAAGATGAGGGAGGAGATGTTAGAATGCCGAGAAACAGGAGTCCTACATAACCACAGAAACACCGAGAGAACCAACGCTGGAGGGAACAAGCTAGACCCACATGGTCAGCCATGGGACTCTGAAAACTGGTGTGATTTTGAATTTTACTCTCATTTGTATGTTTATATACTGGTGAAGACGATGTTTGAAAATTTTCAGAAGTAGAGGAAAAAATATAACTTGTTATATAGAATTATAAAACCAAGGAATTGACAAGAATATTGGAAGGTCACAATTTGCCACCCTCTGTGCAGATGATGAGATCTTACTGATGAGCGTAACAGGCTTAGACACAACTGAAACTCATTTGGGGAAATTATGTTCATGAGTTAAATTCAAGGAAAAGTCATCATTAAAGAAAAGAGGTAATGAAGTCTTAGCTGGATAGATGATTATTTCTCCTACAAATCATTTTTTTTTTTTTGGCCTTTTTGAGACAAGGTCTCCCTGTAGCTCCAGCTGCCTGGAACTCACTATGTAGACCAGGCTGGCCTCCAACTCACAGAGGATCTGGCTGTCTCTGCCTCCCGAGTGCTGGGATGAAAGGCGTGGGCCACCACGCCCAGCCTACAAATCATCTTTTACAGTTCATTTCTACATAACTTAGGCAGTAGGTAGGTGTCTCAGAAGTGTGAGGGGGCTGGAGTAGCAAGGTTCTAAGTCTTACAATACTCTAGAAAGGTCAGAAATCCTGCAAAATAAATGGACATTTTCACTTAGCCTGACTGAAGATATGAAAAATAGCCAACTGGAGCTGTTTTATCCATATATGGCATAGATTGGCTAGCAAATCAACAAAACTAAAATGAACACACCTCCAACTGATTGCACCATTGGAAAGCAATTATCCACGGACACACATGAACTGAAAAGTCTTTTCCTTCATAAGAAAACATTTTTTAGGACAAAGCATAATAGCATGATAACACTTCTTAAATAGTAAGTACTTTATTTTTTTTTAAATTTTTATGAAGCTAGTAATATTAATCAGGAATTGAGTCTGTGCCCCCTGACACTGGTAGACTCCAATGGAACAATCTTAATGTATAACAGGGAATTAATATGTCTGAAGCTTAGTGATGCTGGATAATTTTTAAATTGGAGCAAATATTTTGTGATGAAATTTTGATCATGTAAATATGTTAAAAGGCAACAGGTAACAGCACAACTTCCTTGGTTTAACACAAAATGAGTTCCAAGAAATCAATGAGACTGCAACTAAAATTTATCTTAGCTAATTTTAGCTTGGGTAATAAATAATACTATGTTCTTTAAATCATTGCAACTTGGTAATGAGGTGTATCCAAAAAGGAGGCTAAGTAGAAGGATAATTAGGAAATTGAAAAAGTATTTAATTGCAAAGAATAGAGACATTAAAGCAATTCTGCAAATCAGGTATTAATGGCATGGGGAATCTGGCCAGAGAACCACGTGCTGAGTGGGTGAGCGTGCACATGTAAAGCCTTCAGTGCTGAGCCTTGAACATTATGTGTACACAGTGTAGTGAATAAAATAACCGATGGATTCCATAATTATATCCAGAAGTGATAAGGGTAATATCCTGTCCATAATTCTGAAAAAGTCACCCTCGGTTAATAAAAACATACTTACTAAACTACTAACTCTCATTTCTCAGTAGGATATGAAAACATCATAAAAATCAGAGGAAACAATTGCTGAATTCTGTTCGCATGTCAGAATTTTTAAACCCATAGCAAGTTTCATTTGGCAGAATGTGTGCTAGTCACTAACACACTAGTCAGAAAACTGATCCCAGAAAATGATCCCTGATGTTTTCTCACTTGGAAGTTATATTTATCTCTTGGCTAGTGACCGTGCCTCAGAGACCAAAGGCTCCTGCTGCAGGAATCCGTTTTTATTTATTTATTTATTTATTTATTTATTTATTTATTTATTTATTTATTTATTTTGTGTATGTGTATAGTTGTGAATGCCACAGCTTGTGTACGGAGGTTAGAGGACAACTTGCAGGGATCAGTCCTCTCCTTCTACCATTTGGCTCCCCAGAGTTGAACTCAGGTTATTAGGCTTGGTGGTAAGCATCTTTGCCCACCTAGCAATCTCACCAACCCAGGATTCTGGTTTTGCTGTATTAAGTACTTAGAAATGTCCCAGAGAATTATTACTTGACGACAACACACACACACACACACACACACACACACACACACACACCACAACGAAGAAGAATCAGTCTATAGTGTCAGAGATAGTGACCAAGAAATATCCTAAATAGGTTTGAGTTACATCCTCCAATGGCTTAAAAGAGATTCAACATTTATCCACAAAGGAACGTCAATGTAGGAGACTCCAGGTTAACATGTCTATGGTTCAAAGAATATAACCTGCTTGGCAAGCTTTTAGAATTAAGTACATGGAAATATTACAAGAGACGTCATCGCTGTCCTTGAAGAGCTGCTGGTTAGGTTTTTACACAGAAGCTCAGCAGCATCACCTGCAAGTTTCTGATGTAAGTTAATAGAGTTTGCGGAGGAGAGCAAATAGGAAATAATGAAGAACAATGCAATCAGATTGTGAACGTTTGGGCTCTTCCAGATGACTGAGCCAGTGAATGGAAAAATGTTGCTTAGCACGGTTCATTATTACTTTCAAAACCTGAAAATAATGTCTGTAAATAAGGGGGTGCACAGTCAATCGAATAGGGATATAATTTGCTGACTAGGAAAGATATTAAGCTTACTGCATAAAAACAGCTTTGAAAATAGTTTGCTCCAGCTACAATTTATTTTATTTTTAAAGAAACAGTAGGAAGAAGGGGTGCTAAATTTGGCAAAAACACTTGACTTTTAATGAAAACATTCTACAGATGCAGGTAATATTTAAAAAAAAAAAAAGCCTAGAGAAACTGGGTTGAGGCCGGATTCAATATCAGCAGCCCATTTTTTAAATTGATATTATTTGTCTGTGATTGAACTGGAAAAAAGTTCTCTTCAGTTCAGGAGATGTGGGGCATGTGTGAAAAGAAACAAATTCCTTTCTACTTTGTTACATGAATTCAGTTCTTTTCTCCTCCTTTCTTAACCTTCAGGGCAATTGCTTTGTGACAAACAGTCTGGTAGACAAGGGGTAAAAATAAGTAGGGAAGAATAAAGACCGAATGTCCACCTAATAATTACCAAGACTCTGCACATATTGTCAGTTTGAGCTGGTTGCATTTTCCCTGGTGTAACAAGGCTCCCTTAAGATGTGGGTATCTAAATCCATGTCACAAAGGGACAAAGGAAACATAATAATGTGTGTCTTTGTCAAGCTCTATGTGACTTGTAACAAAGGTTCGAAGAACTGAAGCAACTGGTACGAAAATCAAATCCAGTGACTGGCAAGGATTTCAGCAACTTAACTGGATTATCAGAAATGAAAATAGTAATTCCGCATGCCTCTGTGAGTATGGAGTCTCCAAACACCCTGCTAGTCAACACTGCCCTGGGAGGCAGCTGACATGCAGATGTCATTGCGGCTGACATGATGGCTCAATGAAGGTGGGGAGAGGATGGCGGAGGCTGAAGCTGGAGGTTAGGTTGCTTCTAGTTTGCTATTTTCTTTGATAATGTTTTCCTGTCTTTGGAAAAGTATAAGAAATTTAGCTGAATTTAATGAAATCGCGTTGCCTCTCTCATACAGTTTTGCATTAGTGATAAAGATTTTTTTTTTTTGCCTCTCCAAATTTGGAACAAACTCATTTATGTTGGAATGTCAAGGAAAAAGTTAATACTCTGAATTTTTTGACATTCAATAAGATAACCACTAGAAAATAATGTATAATAACCTCATAGCCAACAAACCATTTTAAAGAAGAAATTAATTATGCTTGGCTGTGTTCCATGAAGCTTCTCCTGAGGCCTGGATACTGACTACATAGACAGTTACAGTGCTTGCAGAAACCAGACGATAGAAAACATAGCTTAGCCCCAATTACCTTTTACATAAGCACAGAAATTTATGAACAGTTAAAGGGAAATTGAGAGGGTTTCCTGTTTTACAAATGGTGTAAAGGATAGCCACCATTTAAAATATGAGTTCATTAATTTTACATCAGTGTATACTCTTCAGACCACTTCTATTTTGTTTATTAGCATACCAGCATAAATCACTGGGCAGTCACCATTACGACTAGTAAATAAATGACTGTGGTTCTGGTGTGGAGGGGAATGTAGGTATGTGGACACTGAATAAAGGTTTATGGGCTGATTTCAATTAACTGTGGAAAGACAGATTTATTTTTTAAAAATGTTTTCAGGGCTCTGAGCAATATATCTATCAATATTCATTCAACAGAGTCAAGACCAGTATGTGATGGAATTTATCAACAGTTTTCCAAGTTAAAGATAAATGGAAGATGGGGGAGGGGGAATGGGAGTGGGTGTTAACTGGAACAGTTCAAGTGCAACATGCTTTAGAATCTGCACTTGTAGATGGAGAGAACTGAACAATGTCCAGTCTGGTCTTATTATTTGAACAGAATATCTATAACGTCTCTCTGTGTGTGCATGTGTGTGTGTGTGTGTGTGTGTGTGTGTGTGTGTGTGCACGTGCGTACGCGTGCGTGTATAGGCCAGAGGACAACCTCAGATGTTGTTCCACTTGTATTATCCTCTTGCTTTTAGTGTTTTCAATAGGGTCTTTAGCTGGCCTAGAATTGAACAAGTATGCTATGTGGCTGGCCAGCAAGCCTCAGGGATCTGCTTATTTTCACCTCCCCAGAGCTGGCATTATGGACCACCCATATGCTACCACATCCAGCTATTTCATGTGGGTCCTGGGGATCAAACTCAGGTCCTCATGCTCGCACAGCACTTTACCAACTGAGGTATTTCCCTAGTCCAGAATACCTGTAATTTCTTGCAGGAAAGCAACTATTACCAAGAAGCTCACCTACCTAGGAAAGCTGAAGGTGAGACAGTGCCATTGCTCCTGGAAACCATGACACTGATTCCTGTCTCCACGAAGGGCACTGAGAAGTCCACCACTTCAGAGCGTTCCTCATTGATGGTGAGTGAGCCCACAGCCATGACGGCTCGCTGATAGACAACCTGGATACGAGAAAGAACAGTGCCTTCACCCTCCCTTCCCGACAGCCCTGAGACCCTGGGGCCCTCGGTTGGTGTGAGAACCTGGAAGAAGAAGAAACTTACTTCACCAATCATTCCATTCCACACATTGTTAACCTTTTTGCCATGCTTCCCATTGGTCACCAGGTAGAGGTCGTAGGTGAACTTCACGGTCCTGGACAACTTCTTCAGGATATCGATGCAGAAGCCCTTGCAGCACTTTTTCACATTCATCCCTTCATTGGTCGAGTTGCTACAAAAAGAATTCCAGGATCACAGAAAGTCAGTCCCAGAAGGCTCGTGTTCCTGTAGTTAGACACATTCTTCTGTTTTTGAATGGGACATTGACGCTCATGAATGGGAAGTAAGTTCATGACAGCGAAAGCTGAAAGTGTTCTCTTGCTTTGGTTTTTTCTTTCATTGTGTGTGTTACATGTATGTGAGTATTCGGGTACCTGTGTCTATGTGTACCCATGCAGAGGGCAGAGAAACTGGGTGTCTTCGATCACTCTCCACTTTACTGAGGGTGAGTCTCTCACTGAACCTAAGTGCTTGCTGTCTTCACTAGGCTGGCTGGCCAGTATGCTCTCAGATCTTGTCTCCACTGCCCCTGGCCCCAATGCTAGGGTTATGGGCATATGCAGCCATGCCCAGAATTTTGCATGGGTGCTGAGCATTTGAACTCAGATCTTCAAGCTGTCATGACAAGCATTCTTATCCACCACGTCATTTCCCTAGCCCCTTGTTTTGCTTTGTTTTGTTTATTGAGACAGGGTCTCATATAGGCCAGCCTGGCCTCAAATTCCTATGAAGTTATAGCAAGGGCTGGAGAGATGGCTCAGTAGATAAAGCATTTGCTGCACAAGTGTGAGGACCAAAATTCAGATCCCAATAACCCACATAAAAGCTGGGCAGGCATGGTGGCTGCCTGTAAACCCAGCATTTGATAGGCAGAAACAGGAAACCCTTGAAGCAAGCTGGCTGCCTAGACCAGCCAGGATCAGTGAACTCTGGGTTCAGTGAGAAGCCTTGCCTCAATAAATAAAATGGAAAGCAATTTAGAAAGATACCTGGCATCAACCTCAGGCCTCTACAAGCATGCACACACACACATATCCACCTGCACCCACTTGCTTATGTGTGCCCCTATACATGTGAACATACACAAACACAATGCACATATATACATAGGAAAAAATTCTGACATCATTGTCATCATAAAAGTGACTTTGTGGGGCTGGAGAGATGACTCAGCAGTTAAGAGCACTGACTGCTCTTGCAGAGGACCTGGTTTTGATTCCTGGCACCTACATTATGGCTAACAACTGTCTGTAACTCCAGTTCTAGGGGATCCAATGTCTTCTTCTGACCGCCATGGGCATTGCACGACACAGTGCACTTATACATATGCAGGCAATATACTCATACACGTAAAATAAAAACATAAATAAAATATTTTTAAAAGTAACTTTGTAAGCTACCAAGGTTATGCTCAACCACTTTGTACAACCACCTGGCTTTATTCACCTGAACAGATCAGGTTCTAAGGACATTCACTTGAATTCTAAATGCCTTACAACCAAAGGAAACACTGTTCTGTCCAAGCCAAGTAGGAAGTCACACAGAGAAAGCCTGTATAGGAAAACCAAGAGCTTTTGGTAACACACTCAACTTCAGCTTCCCCTGGTGAATCCTCTTAGCTCAGTCCTGCCTATGAGTCCTGCAGCCAGGAAATATCTGCTCTATTAGAATATTCCATCTTCACACATCTGCACACTGGACTGTTAACTAAGCATCAAAATGATGCTTATGGAAATTCAACATCAAAATGGGAAAATGTTTGTACATCTTAAAAAACAATGAAATATGAAAGGTAGTTATTCTTGAATGGTGGGAATTTTCTTTTTCTCATGGTTTTGGGTTATTCCCCCACATTATCTAGTTAGTAGATACTACACATATAATTGAATGCATACACACCAAGCACTGCTGATGTCTACCACATTGTCATTCATGAATGTGGGCGTGCTGATGATAGAACCTTGGTGATGGAACCGGGTTGCTGATGCCCTTTATCCAATGATTTCCTTTATCCCAGGGTCACATGTGGCCTCTCCTGAACCATTGTTTTCATCATTACACCCCATCCTGTCCCTGCTTCTACTTAATGATCTGGCTTCTTTGGCCAAAAGCAAAATGATAACTTCAGTCTCTTAGCCCTCATCTTGGAAGCCATATCTGTATATATTTACATACAATGGTTAGTGGCGTCAATGTTGTAAAGTTACAGGAAGTAGGTACCTGCTTCTCCCCCACCAATCACCCAGAGCAAAGGGTCAAGGTAGACCTGAAATACAATAGACATGTGCTCAAAGTGTACTCAGTTAGTGGCCCTGGTCCAGATACCATTTTCTTTTGACAAATACAGCTCTGAAAATTGTACCCCAATCAGGTTCTTGTTTTTTTCTTTCTCCTGGCAGCTATAAGTCACACATTGATGTCTCTTACCACCTCTGCTCATTTGCATATCCCTCATTGTGTTCTTTTTCTTCTTCTTCTTCTTCTATCAAAGCCTCCTCCTTCACCTGGTCAAGATTCCTGGGACAGTTTGATAGAAGTTACAAGTGCCCCAGATTTGAGATTTAGGATCACAGAATGCTCTGGATTCACTAAAAGGCTCAGCCAGTGTACGAGTGACTGATTCCCCTATATCCCTGGTCAGGAGGTGGATCTAGCTACAGATGATCAATGCTGCCTTTTTTCCTCAGAGGCACTTACTGTGTGCCTCCTCGGTATAGGCAACTAACCCCTGGGGACATAACATGAAACAGACATACGATGGCACTAATTCATTTTATCATGGTGACTGTGAATACACACCAACTTGTGACTAGGAACATGTGTTGGGTCCTTTCCCACTCCTTGTGAGTATGAAGGGGGGCATGGCTTAATCAGAGAAAAACCAGGGGGAATGGTAGCCATGTTCTTTTAGCTGTCTACCATTACTCAAAGCAGAGATGATTCTTAGAAACAAACACCAGTAAAGGGATCCAAAAAGATGCACAGTTTAATGGCACTGCAGTTCCCTAGTGTGGCCAGCAGCCATGTACATCAGATCTGTGTGCAGATCCTGAGCTGGCTCCTATGGACCAGGGAACTCATGCAAGTATCCTCCTTCCTAGAATCAGTTTGTGCATTCCTGAACTGAAATCCCCAGTATGTTCCTGGGAATGTGCACTGTTTAGATGTGAAGTGTCCCCCATAGTCTTGTGTGCTTGAACATTTGGTTTCCAGCAGGTGGGTGCTGTTTTGGAAGTTTGTGGAACTTTTCTCATGGAAAACATGGGTTGTTGGGAGGAGTGCTTTGAGACTTATAATCCCATCTCACTTCCTGTTCACTGCTTTCTGGTCTGCCGGGATGTGAGGATATTCACCACAGTCTCCCACCACCGCACTTCCCCACTGTATCTGTTATCTTTCTAGTTGTTGTGATAAAATATCTGATTTAAAACAACTTAAGTAAGAAAGGATTTATTTTGGGGGCTGGAGAAATGGCTCAGCAGTTAAGAACACTAGTTGTTCTTGCAGAAGACCCAGGTTCAAATCCCAGCACCCACATGGCAGGTAACAACTGTCTGAAACTCCAGTTCCAGGGTATTCAACAGCCTCTTATGTCCTCCACAGGCATTGAATGACATGGGTGCACTTACCAACACGCAGGCAATACACACATACACATAAAAGAAAAATAAATTTTAAAAATTAAAAAAGAAAGGATTTATTTTGGCTCATAGTTTGGAAGTATCATGGAGAGGCAGGCACGGCATCCATAGTCAGGAAGCAGAGAGCGATGAACGCTGGTGCTCAGCTCACTTTCTCATTTTTGTTTACTCCATGTCCTCAGCCCAGCGAATGGTGCCACCCACAGTGAAGGTGGGTCTTCTCATCTCAGTTCGCCTACTCTAGAAACTCCTTCACAGATATGCACAGACGTTTGTCTCCTAGGTGACTCTAGATCCTGCCAAGTTGGCAATAAGTATTAGCTACCACACTTGCCAGGATAGACTGAAAGTCCTCTGAAACCCAGAGCCAAAAAGGACCTTCTCTGAAGTTTTTCTCACAGCATCAAGAAAAGTAACCAAGATAGGTTAAATGAAAAAGTATCTAAAGCATTTCTTGAATTAGCATTTAAAAATAAGTTCCATCTCTTAACTCTAATGATTTGTCAGTCAAGGTCATTTTCTCCTCAAGATCAAGACATATAATATTTCCAATTTTCCATTCACGCCTTCAACACCCAACTAACAGTAGAAGGAAAGTCTATCTCAGATTTTCAGAGGACTTGTGAGTGCCCTCAAACCCCACTGTTATGAGAAGTGGGAAGAAAAAGGTTTTTCTTGCAAGAGAATTACCAAGAAAACACATGTAGTCACGTCGTCCAGCAGGAATCCTTTTGTAACACTGCTGTAATGCTTTCTGCTTAGGAAATGCAATTGATCTCATCTGGGTTAATGTTGGGATTAGTGGATCCTAGTAATTTTCTATTGATCTCCATTAAATCCAACGCTTCAATTTTGCTTAGACACACAGGCACAATAGGTTCCCACATGGAAAAAAAGGAAAATAGTAAGTTACCACCTCCCCACGGGAACCAAAAACATGACCTTGAATGCATTAAGTTGTTTAGTCATCAATGGAAAGTCAATTATTTTACAGAGAGTGATTTGTTTGGATTTGAGTTTCTTCACAGTAATATGACTCAGGTCTTGGTGATCTACTAGTGTTTGGCTCCAAGGCTGCTGACAATAGGATACAATATGATGAGAGGGCCTCAGGTAGCTCAGGCTGGCCCCAAATTCACTATGTAGGCAAGGAAGACCTTGAACTTTTGATTTCCCTGCTTCCATCTCCTGAGATTTGGGATTTCAGTTGTGTCCCGTGTATGTGTTGCTAGCTATGAATGCAAGACTTTTTGCATGTTAGGCAAACAGTCTACCAACTGAGCTATAGCCCCAGCAAAACTGACTTTAGACTTTAACTGCTCTTGTTTATTGTGAAGCCCAACAAGCCTGGTCGATTGCCTCTTGATACCCAGTGTTGTGCTAGTAAAAGAGGCCTCCTGCTGAAGTTATGATCTTTGCTTTGTGCCGGACTGTGCTTTCATCATCTGATCAACTTCAGCTCAAGGAACACCCACTCATGTGTGAGCCTCCTTAGAGAGCTTTCCTGCATGCTCCCCTCCACACTCCTTCCAGATCATCCCTCTCCAGCATTCACTGGGTTTTCCTTGGTTTACCAAACTTGCTGAAGCTGTTTTCTGCCTGAAGGCCTTTGTACCTGGCGTGTTCTTTCAGCTCTGCACATGGCTTCTTATGCATTGCCTACACCTTCCTGTGTGAGCTGGAGTAGCCTCGCACACCCCACCTTGCTCTCCTGTCACTCCCCTTACCCTTCACAGGCTCAGCACAGCATGGATCTGCCTCATTCCTTCATGAGTGGAGTCGAGAGTAACTGTTTTTATCATGTGACCTGGACAGCCTTATCTTTTGTCTTCTCTGTTTTCTGATGTCTCACTCATACTCAGTACTATACCTAACACCTAAACTGCTAAATACATATTTTCGTATTTAATTGCTTACTTTATAATTATATTTATAATGACATCTATATAATTTAGTTTCAAATGAATTCAGCAAACTTAGAACATAATGCTTCTAACATGAGGTGCCTGGCTATCGGTTCTTGGCAGAGCTCACCTCTGCCCCATTCCTAGGGGTGAGGAGATTATGGGAAATGCTTATCGAAGGAAGTGAGGACCATGGGGGTCACCCCAGGAAGGAGGGCATTGTTAAGAAGGACAGACTTATTTCTCTCCTGATCTATTCAGAACTTCAGCTCTAAACGGGCTAACTTTAATGATTTTGCTGATAAAATTTTCTCCAAACCAAAATGTTCCTTTATAATATATGTAGCAAAGCTGTGTTTTTTTTCTCTTTAAAAAAAAACAATATATATTCTAATATAAAGCACTAATATCCGGGGACTTACATTTAGGTAGTAATGACTACAGTGAGAGTTTGGATGGAAGCATGATAATAAAACTATTCATTTACCATCTAATCATTCAATAAACATTGGTGCAATGCATCCCATGCCTGTCACTGAGGGCACAGAGATTATTAGTAAGCCACATGTGCCTCCCCCAGAAACAGGCTTTAAAAAACTTGGAATGTGTGCATCTGAGAAACACAGATACTGAAGGAAAAAGACTGTACTGGAGGAGGAGACTAAGGGGAAAAATCCAGAGCAGTAGAGATGATTGCTGAAGGAAAGCCTGAAAGGCTGGTGTGAGTGGGCAGTGATTCCGGGTGATGAACTATTGTGTGAGTTCCAGCTTTTCTATTCACTCACTGCATAGCTTTTTTTTTCTTTTATATTGTTATTTGTATGTATGTGTGACAGAGAGAAAAGAGAGAGAGAGAGAGAGAGAGAGAGAGAGAGAGAGAGAGAGAAACATGCACATGTACATGTGGAAGCCAGAGGACAGCCTCAGGTATGTTTCCTCAGAAATGCTGTCCATCTTATTTTGAGACAGGGTCTCTCACTGGTTTGGAACTCATGAAGTGGATTAGACAGGCTCTCCAGTAAATCTTAGGGGCTCGCCTTTCTCTCCCTTCCCAGTATACCATCATGCCTAGCTGACTTTTTTTTTTTTCTGCGGGTTCTGGGGATCCAGATCAGGTCCTTGTGCTTGAAAGGCAAGCCCTTGACCAACTGAGCCATCTACCTGGCCTTGAACAAGTTTCTTAATCTTCCCATAATCCGTTAGTAGCAATTTCCCATGGGCAAAACCACATACCTCATATTGATGTTGGAATGAAATAAATACATACTTGACAAATCTCCAGGCATTTAAGTCTTCATCTATTGGATATGTGACCATTGCAATAGAGTATATTTGATACAATGACTGGATTTTAGATACTTTTGCACAAACTTTTTAAAAGGATTGACCACATCTAGCCAACAGTGCTCCAGAACTCACTTGATTTTGACAAACTTCCGACAGGGCACAGTGTTCCTCACACACGTCTCCGTCAGTGGGTCTATGTCCTCCACGATGACAAAGGGGGCTTCCTCCAAGGTGACGATGCTCAGATGGTTGTCATCAGGCTCACAGTCAGAAAAAGACTTGTACCTTGGCCACACAGCATGCCTCAGGCTCAGGGTCTGGTTCTCCCACTTGCCCACCTGCATCGCAAACACAAAGACACACTTGTGCTTTATTGCTCCACTGACGGCAGTAGGGCAAGACCTTCTCACAAGAGACAGAGAAGAGGCCTAGCAGCCTTAAGGGCTTTTCTGCCACATACCTCAATATATGTATCACTAATATGCTAAGACAAGTGAGGGAGAACCTGAAATCAAGCCACATCCCAGGTCCCTCTACAGGCAGGTGAAACATCATATCTGGGGGTGATGGTTAAATACTGGCACTTCTGGGGCTCCCCCAGGAAGTTCTAATGTTCTGCCAGCATTCAGTACCATGAATGCCATGGGAATGACATGGATCATGAGAATCACAGAGGTTTGAATCTGCATCTCTCTTCATTCCTAATTGTGCATGCTCTTCTTCACCAGAAACCTGCTTCCTTGTCTGTAACAAGGTACAGTTCTACCTGCTTCCTGTGATGTCATGGGAACTGAAAAAGGCACTGTGTACAAAGCAAACACAAGTGCCTGGCACATAAGAGGAACCTCATGCTTTTATTTTCATTATAGAGGAGAGAAAATGTGAAAAGGAGAAAGAAAACTGCACTGAGGAAAAGATGGAGAGAGAGAGGGACAGAGGCAGAGGAGGTGGAGGACTGAGGGTACAGGCAACCTTAGAGGGACTGAGCTGGTGAAGGAATTAGAAACATCATTTCAAGCCCAGATACAGTTCCATTTAAGTTGCAAATGAAGGTGAACTTTTATTAATCCTCACAGACTGGGGACTGTTACTGCTTAGCACGCATCAAGGCCTGTCAAAATAGAATCGATTGTATTCCCTCCGAGCAGCAGCCGGCATCTTAGTGAAATCAAATTGAAGGCTGTATGCTTTGAGCCTTAATTTTATTTGACAGTTTATTGGCACTGTTCACATACGCATTGGGAGAAAGCTGCCCCCGCGTCGTGATTTCTCCTTCCTCCTCCAGAGCATTTACCTGACACCACAGGTCAGCACTTATTTGTAACACCAACCTCAAGGAAAACACCTCGTCTGAGAAGCTAAGTGCCGAGTGCAGGCTTGTCTGTGTTGATGTGACCCGCTCGCCTCTCCTCTGGCAACTTAAGTGGCACCAGAAATGAATCTCAGGCCCTTAAAGAGAATCCAGACACACCAAGTGCCAGAAGGTGATGGAGGTGGAAAAGAGAAAAGAATTTCTGCTCTCTGAGATTACCTCATCATTTGCACTGGAAAAATTTTGCTGGCTGTAAAGAAACATCCCATGTGGCTAATTACAAAATTGTCTCGCTTCTGTGATACCATCCCTTTTTTAGACACAGAGGTCAGCAGAGTAATTTGGTGAAGCAAACATGCCCATATCCCCGTGCTACACAAGCCGGGGAAAATGCGGTACCAGTGTAATGCTTCATTCATTCAACATTGATTTATTGAATGCCTACTAGGTATCGGCACCAGCTTGGGGGCAATGATGGATCAAACAGAATGGCCCCTGCCTTTTTGAGTTATCAGTCAGCTGAGGGAGGAAAATCAAAACAATAATACCAAATATGCAAATAGATTTTTTTAAAAAATTGGAGCTGGGGAAATGACCCAGCTTGCTATGAAAGTGCTTGTTCTGAAAGCATGAGGGCGTGAGTTCAAACCTCGGGGCTCATGTAAAAGAGCAGGGCATGGTGGTATGTGTATATAATCCCAGTGTTGGGACGGCAGAGACAGGAGGCCAACTGGCCTAACCAAATTGTTGAGGACTAGGCCAGTGAGAGACCTTGTCTCAAAAAACACCCCCCCAAGTTGGTGGACAGCATCTTGAGGAACAATACCTATGCCCTGAACTCTGGCCACTACACACATGCACATATATGTGTACCCTCCCCGATACATACACACACAGGTACCTGTCTGCACATACGCATACGCACATATGCATATACACACGTATATAGATACATACATACTTGTCTTACTAGCTTTTCCTTTAGTTGCATGGTATGCCATTCCTTCCCATTTACCTTGAAAACTCAAACACAATCTCAAGAGAGGCTGGGTAGTTCAGTGGATAGGATAAAGGCTTTGGGGGTCAATAAGAGCTAACTGTTTTTGCAGACTTTACCCTTGAGCTGAGTAGCCTTGGGAGAGTCACTTAGCCTCTCTGAGCTTCACTGTCTTCATTTGTAAAATGCGGAAAGCAACAGGGGATCCCTTTGAGGACTATGGTGAGGTCTGAATGAGCCAAAAATGTTAATAGTGCATACAGTATAAAACCTAGCATGGCACATAAGATATGTGGCAGATGCTATAATCTATCGCTAGCATTTAAGACAGAGCACAGATGGCATCTTATTTGAAAAGTCATCCTTGCTTTCCCTAGAAATCGAGAGCTTCGCACCTCTCTCCACCATAACAAGATCATTTCTGAGCATTTCTATGTGCCCAGGATGTCATTCCTTAGACTTTGTGCCGCCCTCCCTTTCTACTTAAGAAGTAGAAAGACCAGAGCAATAAAGTGATGACATTGCTTGAGCTCATGTTGCATGTGTGTGTCCTGTGCATGCATATCTGTTTATGTTGGTGCCCATGTATGTACATGGATATGGAGTCCAGAAGTCAATCTTGGGTGTTGTTTCTCAGGAGTCATCCACCATGTTTTTTAAGATAGCCTAGAAATCATTAATTAGGCTAGGCTGACTGCCCAGTGAACCTCAGGGATCCTCCTGTCTCCCCAGCACTGGGATTATAAATATGTGCCACCATACCCGGCTTTTTTTACATGGATTCTGGGGATGGAACCCAGGTCCTCATATTTTACCAACCAAACTATCTCATCAGAACCCTTGAGTTCTTACAGAAGTGAAAGTTGGCATTCTCTGAGCATTTATAAAGTATTAGATACCATTCTTAGCACAGTTTTAATTTAAATACTTCCTGTACAAAAGATAAAGTTATGGGCAGATTTTTTAAAACTCTCATGAATTTTTTTTTTTTTTTTTTTTTTTGGTATTTAAAAGCATTCCTCCATTCACCTAAATAGGTTGTGTGGGAGGTGAAAAAAAAAAACTTTTGCTTTCAAAATAACCTGAATTTTGATGATAGACCTTTTGAGTGTTTTCAGCAAATATACTGAAGTTTTGAGGACAAAGAAAAATAATTGACCACTGATAGAAAAAAGTGATTTAGCTCAAAGAAATATAAAAAGAGAAAATTAACTTTGTAATGGTTTTTTAAAATCTGTTCTTATTAATATAATTTAAATACAGTGCTTTCAGGAAGCTAACTGCCCTTCAGCTTCTAGAAAGTGCCCTGTGAATGGCAGTGATTACTCTCTCAAATGTTCAGCCAATATGTTTTCAGAGCAGAGCTAATTCCATCTCCAGAAACTGCATGTCTCAAGTTACTACCTACTTCTTCATGTCTGGATAAGCTCAGAGGGATGGCTCACAGGCTGCAAGAGGCTGGAAGAATTTAGGTTAATAGATATGTGTGGCTCTTTTTTTCAAAGGGATATGAATTTTTGAGCCCATTTATCTATTTATGAAATGCTTACAAGGCACAATTAAAATAACCTCACAACTGGCTTTCAGATATCCCATAAAAACACATATATGAACATCAAATTGGGCTGGGGATTAGCTCAATTGGTAGGGTTCTTACCTAGCATGCACAAAGTCCAGCACCGCATAAAATTGAACATGGTGGCACACCTGTAATCCCAGCACTTGAGAAGTAGAAGTGGGGGACTCAGAAGTTCAAGGTCATCCTCAGCTACGTAGCAAGATTGGGGCTAACCTGAGCTACATGAGACCCTATATGAAAAACAAAGACCACCAGCAACAAAATGCCAGAATTATGGAGCTCATTCTCAAATTCTCAAGCTGCATGTAGAACCAAGCCCCTTTACACAAACCCCCCTCGACCAATAGGCCCAGCCAACCACGCTGCCTTCTCCTCCTGCTTTCCTTGTCTCTTTCCCCCTCTCTTGTCTGCTGTCACACTTCCTCTGCGTACTCACAGTATAACATATACCCTCACTCCTACATGAATTCACCAGCAAACAAACATACACCAACATGAGCCTAGGCATTTATACATAAACCTAAACATAAGCACACATCTGCATACCCTTAGACCTACATACTCATAACGCCCATATACAACTATATACATGCATATGCACAAACACCTCCACATGCATGTGCATGCATGTATACATACAGACAAGATATTAAGCTATAACATATGACACATACACTTTTCATCAAACATGCCCTGAACAATACCCACTCCCCTACCTATAGTTAAGCTATTTCTTCTGCCTAGAATTCCTCGCCTGTCATCTCCACCTACTGAAATCCCACAGGTTCTTTCCTGATCCACTTCAAATGCCATTTCTCCAATGCAACCTAATTCTCCAGGTGGGATTTACTTTTGCATTTTTGGAATCTCTAGAATATTCTGTGTTTACTTCCCTCAGTGAATGAACAATTCACGAGTACCACACACATCCATCCAATAACTCACACCGTGCACTGCAAGAGCCCCTGGGGCTGTACTAGTGACCACTTCTCAGAGAAGATGACCCCTATTCTCAGCTCTTCCAGTCTGACTGAGAAAATGGAAAATTCAATCGCTTTAGTGGAGTAAGGACAGAGCTCAGCCAGTGGCAGTGTGCTTGCCTAGCATGTAGCGCAATAAAAAGCATACTGTAATTATAAAGTTCAATAGCAATAGGTGAGATAAATTCTGTACTGGGGGTTAGCACAGGGTGCCAAGGAAGAAAAGTCTTTCCTGCTCTGAACTTACACATATGAGCCAGACCAGAGAGTTAGTGTGCATCCTGTTACAAGTTTTGCACTTACTCTATGAGTAATAAAAATGTAGAGGCTGGGCTGCGGCTTACTGAAGGTTTAGGATATACCTTCCTAACGCAGTACAGAGAAAAAGGTTGTGGCACAAAGATTCTACTGACAAAAGGTAGGTGAGGAGGGAGTCGATTGACCCTGGGAGGCCACCAATAAGATTAGCATGAACTTGAGGATTCTCAAGTAGGAGAATCAACAGAACTCGAAGATGTGTCCAGTAATACTGGGTGGGGATGAGAGCTGGATCTACCCTGTATGACAGTCCTGTAGATGAACACCACATTGGTTGTTTTAGAATGGCAACAGCTACTTAAACGCATATTTACTGAGTTCTTTTTTGTAGAATTCGAAGTTAAAAGAGGAAAATTGCCTGTTTATCCAGCTCTTTTCTTTGGAGACAAGGCAACAGAGATTGCAAAATTAAAAGTTAGAGAAGAACTTTTTTAAAAGCTACAATGGAAGACAAGTTCACAGCACCTATGCTCCAATCTGACTGGGCCCCTAGAGCTCACAGGGTGATTTCAGCAATGAAGAGAAAGCGGGCTTTAAAACAAACACTTAATGTGCAAAACGTCAGAGAACAGTTCACTCCAGATAATGAGCAGTGATTTACTTCTAAGCTGGAGGAAAAGATGAGTAATTAGCTCTTCAGGAAGATGACGCTAAGGAGGAAAAACAAAGTGAATGGGAGGCCAATTTCTCTCCACCTGAAATACAAAAATCTTCCGAAGGACATAAGATAAACAGCCATGAAGGAGACGTGAAATGATTTAATGTCTGTGTTTAGCATAAGTAGTATCATTGATTAGCATTGCTTGCCTCAGCAAGCTCATCAGATGCACAAGCCAATAGCAGGTTTACACACAAGTCATTCTGTGTTGGAGGTTGCAGCTTGAGAACCTAAGTACGTCTGAATTCGGTTGATCTAAAACTGATAGCAGAGGTCTCTGAACCACTGCTCTGGCTTGACAGAAAGTTGAAATGTGCTATAGCCAGAGTGCTTCACAGAGGGGGTCAGTGACTTTTTTTTTTTTTAACAAATATCTTATTTAAAGTTCATCTACTAGAGTTAGTGCATAGAAGTGTCACTATGGAACTCAGTTTTCCTAGGCCAGTTATGTGCAAACAAGCATCTACAAAGAAGTTGCTGAGAAGCAGATATGGGTCAAACCATGTTTCCAATGCAGTGAGTGCTCAGAGATACTAGAGAAAAGGCAGGCTTTGAATGGCAGGTATACAGCAGTAGAAGATTGTGGGGTTATGAAACTTCAACGTGGGTAAGAATTACTCTTTGGGAGCTGCTTAAGAATGAAGACAGGCTGGCGAAATAGCTCGGCAAGTAATGGCACTTGCTGCCAAGTGTAACAAGTTGTCCTCCAACCTCACATGTGCAACATGGCATACACACATGAATGTGTATATATATATATGCATGCACACAGTAAATAAATAAATGTAATAAAATAATTTTTTAAAGAACGAAGTCCCAAGGCTAGGGATATGTCTCAGTGGGTAAACTTTGCCACACCAATATGAGGCTCTGTAAAAAGCTAGGCATAGCAATGTGCCTCTATAATCCCAGCATGGTGGGAGACTTGGAAGATCCCAGGGGCTTATTGATTGGCTGGTGTAGCAGAATCAGTGAGCTCCAGGTTCACTGAAAGACCCTGTCTCAAAATAAGTTAGAGGGGCTAAAGTGGTGGCACAATGGTTAAGAATGTTGGCTGCTCTTGTGCAGGACTCAGGTTCAGTTCCCAGCATGCACATGGTGGCTGACAGATGTCCGTTAACTCCAGTTCCAGGGGATCTGATGTCCTCTTTTGTCCTTCATGGGTATTGCATGGCATGGGTGTATTTACATGCATACAGACAACACACACACACACACACACACACACACACACACACACACACAGAATGTAGTCCTAGACTTCCATAGTGCTGGATCTAGGATCAGGCCCAGAGTGCAAACTGTTCTTCCAGCATCTTAGGGCATTCTGTTCTGGGTTGTCCAAGGACCCTATTTTGAGAAGCACCAGAAAGATTATACCTTTGGCTACAAGCAGAATTAAATGCAGCTGAAGAAAAAGATGGAAATCTTCCTTCCTGGGTTACTTATGTAACCAGTGGCAATTGCCAGTGGATCTAAATGAGTTTAATCAGCTATTAGAGCCTTAATTAAATTCCTCTCAGTTGAAATTTCAGAATTGCTTAATTGTTACACAGCTCACATTGGAGCTGTTGATTTCCCCCCTTCTGTAACTGTTCTTGGGATAATCTAATCTCTTTAAGGATAAGAGCACCAGCTATTTCAGAACTCAGCATCAATTTGGTCATTTGTGGAGATGTATTTTGATCTTGGATATTTCCACAAATAACTCATATATCTGCATCCATTCTTTACACACCTTTTTATTGGTATATTCACTGTGTATAGTGTTGGGTTTAATAAAGACAATTTCTTTCAAGTACATTATGAACTTTGACTATGTTCCTCCTTTCCCTCATTCCCTCTCACTAATCTCCTTCCTTCTCCTAATCTGTCTTCTGCTTTTGTTTATGCATATATAAATATATATAGAGAGAGATGGCTTTGCATATCTATAAAGAATTCTAAGACACATATAATAAAAGTATGAAGTATTTATCTTTCTATGTCTGACTTACTTGGCTTGATATAATAGTTTCCAGTTGCATCCATTTCCAGCAAATGACATAATTTTGTTCTTTATGGTTGAATAAAACTCCACTATGTATATACACCATATTTTTTTATCCATTCATCTGTTGACAAATGCCTAGACTGATTCTATAACTTGGCTATCATGAATATGCAGGAATAAATATGGATGTGCAAGTGTTTGGGTGTTGCGTTGACTTAGAGTCCTTCAGGTATAGACCCAGGGGTGGCAGAGCTGAATCACATGGTAGTATTCTTCTCTTCAGGCTCAATCAACAGGAGAATAGTTTGAGGCTTATTCCCATTTAAAATTTAAATTTAAAAGTAAAAATCTTTGAGTAAAGAGACTTCATTTTCTTTAGGAGTTTATGTATAATTTCCCAAATTTCTCTGTTTCAAGGTCTCTGGGGATGGATAGAAGTCCTATTTCTTTGGTTTACTCTTAATTCTTAAAAGTGATGAGCTTTGCTAATTAGCTAAGCAGTTAATAGTGTTTCCTTCCTACTCTTTGATTCCACATTGGAAAGATATAACATCAGAGACTTGAAAATTCATTGAAAAAGTAAAAAGAACCCTCATAATCACTAATTAATTTTTTGAGCATGCCCCTGGGAGTCCTCCTCATTGTATAATTTCTGTACCAGTCAGCCCTTCATGGGCTGTAATAATAATTATTGAATAATTAATGAGTATAGTCATTGCATTTATTGAGGTACTATGATCACCCCAATAGGCATTTTCTTATTTTATATTCATAATTCTACAAGGAAAAAGGCTGTTATTTTCTTCATTTTACTGGGAAACTGGAAACTTCAGTGACTGGCTGAAGATCAAACAGTAGCTGAGAAGACCTGGACTCTGAGCTCAGGGGGTCAGACTTCAGAGACTGGGGCTGTCCCCACTACCTGAGATGCCTGAGGTTGACATTGTAGTTGCTTTGGGAAGTTTCAAGGATAATCATGAGCAGTTTGCTTTGTTGAGAGAATATTCCAGGAACCAACTGTGAAGAAAGCAGTTAGCACTGTGCAATGGTCAGAACGATGCCCAGTGATTTGGGATAACCAGGTTCTGGCTCCCAATGCACATAGCTTAGCTCCTTTAGAAAGGGCCTACATTCCTTTTCCCCTGTGAAGTACAGAGCAAGAAGAGAGGTCTGAGGTGGTCTGGCAGCTTGCTTTTGTGCATGACAGTTTTATTTCCCCAGATTTCCTGTGAATTGATTCTTCTAAGGACCTGAACTCTACCATGAAAAATGCCTCCAACAGCAGAGCTATTATTGAGCCCTGCTTTGCAAACTTGGGATTGAATTCCACCACAAGAAACGTGGAAATCCAAAAGGGGATGATAATAATCAATGGGGGATCAGGGAGAGATTCACCACTCAAATGTAAACTGCATGACAATTAGGTAATTTGGGGATTTTAAACAAAAAGAATGTAATTGAAGTTCTAACAGCTGATTAGACTTCTTTGCCTGCATGATAACGTCCAGGAGGCCTTAGAAAAGAAGATTTCATCTTTGCTCTGTTTTATATTGTGTGTGAGGTGCTGATGGTTCAGAGGACACAGTCTGTCTACTTGGTTACATCTGTTATTATCAAAACCCAAATGTAAACTTGGTGAAACTCCTTAAAGAGCTACCATATCAAAAAAAAAAAAAAACAAAACAGAAAAAAAAACCAGTTCTGCCAAAACAGTTCAGAAGGAGACACCAAGAAAAATGGGACAGTGGTCAGGCACTGGAGTTGGGGGGTGCAGGCATCTAAGCACATGATATGAAATGAGAACTCAACCTGAGGTCAGTCCTCTGTTACAATGGCAGTGACCATTCTTACTATTTTTAAAATGCCTCCACAAAGACTATTTAGAAATATGGCAAAGGTTTCCTCTTGACCTTCTAATGTACTTTTTCTGGGTAAATTTCAAAGATCAGCATAGCTTCCAACAATTGTAGAATAAATGAAAAGCCAGTTACAATCAGGCAGAGTCAACAGCTCTTCGGGAAAGTGTTTACCTGGACAATATTTAGCAACTCTGTCCTCTTGGCAATGTTGCCAATGAGTTAGAAATTGGTCCAGAGGTATGCTTCTGAATCTGGAAAGATAGCTGAAAGGCCCTTTCACTTGTTGGTAATCAATTCATTCTTCCCAATCTAAAATGATAAAGCTAAAACTGGGTTACAGAGATGACGCTTCCTCTTTGGCAATATTGCTCTTAAATGAAAACCTTTTTCAAAAAGTGGCAAAATTTTGGTCTGAGAATGTAACCATTTATAAAGAGGTAAGTTCCAGGTAATCAAATTACAGACTAAGGAAGCAGGAGGCTTCAAGGCATCACATTTGACTTGAGGGTTGTCATAAGCCAAAAGTGGATAGATTTCCTCACTCAGCATTATGTTAAAGAAGTCAATTCCATTTGGATCTCAGCCCTGAACATTCAAAGTTAACCTCATAGACAGTGTCTGCAGAGTTTTAAAATAAGGTTATAAGACCTGAGGGTATCGATCTGTTGAAAAGCATTTCATCCCTTCACCCATGAAGAGTTACTGGGCTGTGAATGCTGAAGTTTTTGGTCTCCAATGGGCATCTGTGCTCTTGTATCTGGGGCAAAATAATAAATTTAAATCTCTGAGATGGACATTTTCCTCCTTCCAAAATGAAAGGAGGGTCAAGAATTGGTGTCCAAGGCACTGCTAGTTATTACAAGGATGCAAACCAAGCTCATATGCATGGATAGACTCCAAGGCCGTATCTATGCTGATGAGAAGCTCTGTTCTCCTTAGATAAGATGGTATTTTGACAGTCATTTTTCTTTGCTCAGCTCTGGCCCTGAACAACTTTGCTCCAGGCTTTGTCTGAGCCCTAAAGTATTCTAGCAAGAGGATCCTTTGAAATACTAAAACCAAACAGTACCAAGCATAACGACAATTCTGCCCACTGTTCAAAACACGATTATTAAGGGGCTGAGAAGATGGCTTATTTGGTAAAAATACTTGCTGTGCAAGCATGAGAACCTAATTTCAGATCCCTAGCACATACTCAAAACCAGGGCATAGCAAAGCAAGTCTGTAATGCCAACTCTGGGGGTCAAGGGCAGAGATGAGTGGATCCTTGGAGCTTGCTGAACAGCTAGTCTAGTCAATCAGCAAACTCCAGGTTTAGTGAGAGACCCTGTCTCAAAACATAAGGTGGAGCGCAACTGAAAAAGACATCTCATGTCAACCTCTGGCCTACACACACACACACACACACACACACACACACACACACGTTCACCCACACATATATGCATATACCCACAAACACACACATATACAACACACACACGCAAAGAGTGATTAGGAGGTGTTGAGATATGACAATTAAAATTCCCTTTTTCATAAAATGGAGTCTAAGTAACCTTCAACTGTCAATCCATTTTCATCCACACCAAATATCCTCATGGACACTGAATGACATGAATGAACAATTTCAGAACTCTATAGAGCTACTGAAAGGAAACAAGAACCAGGGTGACCGACTCAGCAGCTACTCAGCCTTATATTTCCCGCTAAGTTAAATTGACAAATTCGGCAGTTGAAAAGAATCCTACATTTATTAGCAGAAGAGCCAAACTAAGTTCAACTATGGTAATTATAAGCTGTGTCACCTTCACTAAACCAGAATTTTTCAGATTCACACAAATTATAGTCACATGTAGAGTCCCAAGAGCCCTGATTAGTGTTATAACTAATAAGCAAAGCTATTCTCTAGGGTTACATGATATTGATGTCCTGGTTCAGTCATTCAACAAATGTTCAATGCCTGCCCTGGGACACTAACTCTTCTAACATTAGCTCTTCATAGTAGCTAGTAGCCTCTGTCTCTGAGCTCAGAAAAGTAGCACCCAGGGGTCAAATATTTTTGAATAGTCTACACATTTGTTTGAGCTTCTATATAGTATCTCCTTCTATATCCCAGGCGGGTCCCAAGCTCACAATCTTCCTGCTTGAGCCTTCAGAGCAGTGGGATTACAGGTACATTCCACCACACACAGCTGGGCTTTCTATTTTCAAATGGTTGAAAAAATAGTATTTATGACACATGAAAATTCCATGAGATTTGAATTTGTGTCCATAAATAAAACTTGATTGGAACTCAGCCACGCGTATTTCCCTGTATATCCTTTACACTTTCTCTCATACTAAAATAGCAGAGTTGAGGACTTGACAAGGACACAATACGGCCTTCAAAGCCTAAAATATTGACTAACTAGCCTCTTATATAAAACATTTGCTAACCCTCTGCTCTAAATACCTGCTGGTAAAAGGCCTCACAGTACTAAAGAAGATAAAATAAAATGCCTTCAAACTGATTTATATAAGATAGAAAATGATGTGAAAAAAGGTGAAATAGACACATAAATTCCCCGGAAGCGATAAAGAAGGGAAAAATTACAAAAGGTGGAAATCGGGGGCAAAAGAGTTGGCAACTCAGAATAGAGAGCGGGACTTGTAGGCTGAGAGAACAGTGACGACAAAGGCTTAGAAGTTGAACTGAGGGAACACGATTATGAAACAGGAATTTGTCCAAACTGAACAAACCACATGGTGCAAAAGGGAAGGAGAGAAGATGAAGAGAAAGGCAGAGGCAAGGGGACAGAAGCAGGCGGCTCCTGCTAACATCCCTGCATGCTCAGTGGAATCTGGTTCTGCCTGAGTTAACATCTGAAAATTGCCTTGGGTTTCCTTAATGGTTAGTTCAACACCTATGTATGCTATGTGTGGTAACTTTACCCATGTATGATGCTATGCACCATCTTGGACTTGTCCTGTTCGCAAACATTAATATCAATCACTTCACAAATATCTTCATACTTGTCAGACTTGATTAAAATTAGAGGTCAGATTTCTGAGCCTCTCTCCATGAACTACCCCCAGTCCACTTTTGTCACCTATTCCCATGGGATAAATTCACTCAGAATTGCTTAATTTCAACAATTCTAAACAAAGATAATCTACATGCTGACTCAGATATTTTTCTGCCTCTTCTCCAACATGATTTTGGTCCCTGGACTTCTGAATTCTCTTCCAAACTACACTTTCATGATTCCACTTCTTCCCTATTCCAGCCAATACCTTTTCATTTATCACAACCATGGATATTTTTCCACATGCACAATGAATGCCTTTCCCCGCTCTGTCTTCTTGCCCCCTTGGCACATCCACCCCCATCTCTGAGTCAACCCAACTACTTTCTCACCTGTAAACAAGCTTTACAGGTGATGGATGTCACATGACCACCTAACTTAATATTGTTTCAAATTGCAGGATGCCTTCTCTCACTAGAAATATTTCTTTGTTTTTAATTGCTTCTCTATCATTCCCTAGAAACTATTTCAAACTTTTGCATTTGCCCACAAGATTTCAAGGTTTCCAGCAGTATCTCTGCTCCCAGCTGATGAATCTGTCTCTTATTTCAGCTTAGATGGACAACCCACATAATTCATAAACTTACCTTGCCTCTGCACATGTCTTCCTTCTCCCCTGAGAATGAACGAGGCATCTGTTTCTAGACTAATAAGCATCCCATCCCTTGTGCTTGGACAGTCCTGTTTTGTAGTCATCTATCTCCTAAATCTTGCTCTAACAAGATCTCCAAGTACATCGCAGACCGGTTCCCCTGCATTTGACATTGTGGGTCATCCCAACTTACCTGAGTGCCTGTACTAGGCTGTCATGATCCTAGCTTTACCTGCTATTTCCTGTGTCTTTGGTTGATATGGGCTTCTCTCTAAGCACTCTTCATGAGTTTCTCCCCTGCATCCTACCTCCCACATGTCCTTGCTCCTTAGTCTTCAGGTTTATCGTTGTGCTGGCAGTATGTACATCTGACTGCTTCTCACCAGCTCCCATCAGCTCCTGTCTGCTGTCCCCAAGTGTCTCAATCTCAATAGCTTAGAGTAGGCTCATCCTCTTCTCTTCAATCATAAAAGAAAAGTTAAGTTCTCTCCCATCTATAAGTACGAGTTCTTAAAATCCCAAATGCTCCTAACATTCCTTGATTCATCTTTATCCCCAAACCTACTATACCTATTAAACCACCCAATAAGCCTCAGAACCACAAGCGTCACGTGTGCTTTTGAACTCCTCTGGCTTCTACAGATGATTCTCATTGGACTTTCTTGCTTTGAGGTAGTTATTTCCCATCTGTCCATCCTCCCATCCACTCCCCAGGCCAGGACTCTATCTCTGTCATTTCCCTGTCCTCATCATGGTTTCCCACTACACCTTGGTTATGTTGCAAACACCATGGTCTAAATGACTCAATTCCTAGACTGGCCTTTCTGGCTCCCTGCAATCACACCAGTGTCATTTCCAAGCCAGATTCTGGTCCAACCCTATCCCACATGGACTCATGAATCACACAAAACTAAACACAGGCTGCTGGGTACATCCTGATATTTTTCTCTGTAACAGGTTTTCACACCACTAGCCCTGCCCAGAAAACTCCCTGCCCCCTCTTTGCCAAGTGCACCCATCTGTCCTTCAGAACTCAAGGCCAAGGACAGCTCTTCTGGGAAGCATCCTCCAGTGCCACAGAATGGAAGAGGTGCACTCTTCTGTGCTTATTCATTATGTACTGTAGGTACCCAAATGCTCATGTCTGCTCTAGCAGAATCTTGAAGTTCAGGGACTGGACTCTGTTTGCCTTTGTATCCCTTGTATCCAGCTCAGGACTCTAAATTCTTATTAAATAAACAAGTTGATAAGTAAACCAATGGGGCTATCATAACTGCTCTTCTTGCAGTCGGTGATAAGCTTTAGTTTATCTCTTTTGAAAAGTGGTTTCAATAAAAAAATATAGATATTTGAGTTAGTTGACTCTGAACACTCAGCTATGGTGTTTACCAGCTGTGTGGCTTCGGCTAAATGAACTTCCTGGGCACTAATTTCCTCATCCATAAAGTGGACATAAGAGGAGTCATCACATCATATGATTATTATGAGAATTAAATAAAACAATGAAATAAATAAAATAAATAAAACTGCAAAGTACTTATTACAGCATCTTCCATATAACCAGTCACCATTCAACCAATATGGCCTGGTTCATGTTACGCAGGGCTCTTGGAAAGATTCTATTAACTTACATAAATGAACCACCCAACAAGACACTCAGCCCATAGTAAGCCTTCAGTCAAGTTCCTTTCTATATACAATGCTCATATCCTCCAAAGGTCATGGATGACTCCTGAGTATGACTAAAGAGCAACATAAAACAAGGTACTAACTTCAAAATTCAGGCACAGGACTTGTATACCAAGAAGATACAGGCATTCGCTTCTTTGTCCTGTGACGGAGACAGACGTTCATTACACTAAACTGCTGTCCATTTTAGATAGAACTCTTATTGTCTATTAATATAATTCTGTGCACAGAGAAGTTCCTGCCAAACGCACACACCCTGGCATTACTTTAGTTCTCCAATGAATCCAAAGGCCTGGAAATTATTTTATTTTCCTTTTCTGGCTTGAGGTTTTGCACACTCAATGCATGTCATTAATTCCATAACTATAAATGTAATCCAAGCATTCTTGAACCTTTATGTACAAACTTGTTAGTGTCTGGGTCACTGTATTAGAAAAAGATGGAAAGAAATAGGAAAAAGAAACCTCAGAAAACAGGCATATTAAAAGGTGTGTCCTAGTCAGAAAGCTGTGTGTCATTATAGGGATGATAATATCCAGATTGCCTGAGTGTATAAAGTCTTTGTGGATCAGAAGTTACCGTTAATATCACATTTTATTTGATCTTCATAACAGAGTCACATAAAGAGGAAAGAGAAACTACTACCATTGTTCACAGTGGTAAAGTCATGTCCATTCAAGTAACCTGGTTCAGACGATGCACAGCGCTCTTGGCAATACTTGCTTAATTGTCTAATTTTCAACATTCATCCCATTATGTGGGCTTGTAAATGGCCAGTGATCCTTGGGGATACTTATCTTTAGAGTCTAAACCCAGCTCTTGTGAGAAAAAGGAATGCTGTCAGCAGCTTCTAGCAATCCACTCACAATGCAAAGAGCAAAAGAAAGCAAAAAATCTAGATTGCACTGTGTCTTTATAATAGTTACCATTTATTAAGTTCTTTCTACCATGTCCCATGCTCTCTACTAGCTGTTTTGCACAAATTATCTATCGCCTCCACAAGCTTTGAAGTGGGTGATGATGTTTCAGTTAATTCATTTCTCTGGGCCTCATTTTTCCCATCTGTAAAATAAAACTAATTACAGCATGTAGTGCTTAGCATTATACTGAGCATAAAATGGTGTGTGTGTGTGTGTGTGTGTGTGTGTGTGTGTGTGTGTGTGTGTAAAATGTGCTTGCTCAGGAACTTCTCAGGAACCAGAGCACGGAAACTATTGGGTATTTTGTTTTCATCATTAAAAACTATATACAGCCGGGTGTGGTGGCGCACGCCTTTAATCCCGGCACTTGGGAGGCAGAGGCAGGTGGATCTTTGTGAGCTCAAGGCCAGCCTGGTCTACATAGTGAGTTCTAGGACAGCTGGGGCTACAGGGAGACCCTGTCTCAAAAAGATGCCCCCCCAAACAAAAAAACTATATGGGAAAACAAAGCTGTATGTGTCTCCCATTTGAATTCTCTACCTCCTATTGCACTAGGTGATATCACCTACGTTGTAGAATTTGATTGAGGAAAGAACAGAACTACATGGGCTATAAAGACAAACGGAGTCAAAATCTAACTTAGATTATTGAAAATTCATTTGTTCTCTGCTCCTTATTTTTCTCATTTATAAAATAGGCATCATAACAGGAGTAACATATCATGAGGTTTGTGTAAAGGTTAAGGTTTAAGGTGTAAACCTTAAGAAAGGTTACAGGGACTGAGGGGATGGCTCGGTGGGTAAAGTACTTACTTAGCAAGCATAGAAGGTATGAGTTCAGAATTTCCAGCACCCATATAAAGGCCAAGTGTAATAGCACATATCTGTAACCTCAGTACGGAGGGTGGAAGCACAAACATGAGGATTCCTGGAGCTTATTGGATAGCCAGTCTATCTGAAGTGGTGAGTTCCATTTCAGTGACAGACACTGTCTCCAAAAAACAAGGTGGAGAGAGAGAGGAAGACACTTGATAACAACCTTTGGGCTCCACAGAAACTTACACAGGTACACACACATGCACATACAGGTATACATCACACAATCCATACACGCATACACACACAGGAAAGAAAGAAAGAAAGAAAGAAAGAAAGAAAGAAAGAAAGAAAGAAAGAAAGAAAGAAAGAAAGAAAGAAAGAAAGGTTGTACATTGAAAGTCTCCTCTGACATACAGGAAGCATTTGATGAATGAAGGCTGTAATAACACAGGTGCCCCGTGGATGAAGGGGGCATTGCCATTAACTCCATCCTACTGAGGTTGTCTGAGATATGAAGAATGATGGTTCAAGGTTGGCCTAGATCTTATAACTAAATCTGATCCATGACCAAACTTAACTCAAAAAAATGTTGATCACTCTACCTCAGTGGTTCAGTTATTGGCCAGTGAGTGACATGCTCAGTGAAGCAGGATACTACAGATCATTAATCTCTGCTGACCACAACGTCCACCCTGTCTGTCCACATGGATCATTTGCTTCTCTCTTGATGTTAATTTGGAACTTACACCATTGTCTGTGACTTCTTTACCTATTGATTATATTGTAACTCTGTGGAAGTCCTCATTCATACTTTTGAATCTTCATCCATTCTCAGTGTGATGACAAATCCTGACTACAAATTCTTGTGTATTATTTGGCTAATGAAATTTGATTCTTGCTGTGCGGATGCTAGCTGCCATCTTGAATGCTCCAAATGAAGAGATGTGTACTGTGTCTGCAGAGGAATAGGTCTCTCATCATTGTCTCTGAAGCTCAGGGTCCTCACTTGGGAAATGTCCCTGCTTTCCCTATTTAGAGAGCAGCCATCAGGATCTGATAGCCAAAACTTATTCTTACCCTCCTTTAAAACCTCAGATTTGGTTGTCCTATTTTCTTCAAACACCCTTTAATTGTGGAAAAGAAACAGATACACCATCAGTTATAATCTGCTGGCCCACATAGAGGACCAAGAATAAACACCAAGAATCGGCATTCTTCTGACTCCAATTGTTTCTACTTCAAAGTTAAACACAGCTAAGAGAGAGGCCATTGGTTTCTACAACTCCTTTCAAGTGAGTGTGTATTTCACTTGTCTCTTCCCCACTTTGGGTATTCTCCTCACATGTGCTTCAATAGAGTCTTTTTTCATAACAGAGAGAAATCCAGATGGTTCAGCCCTACTCTTTTCTTCTCCAACTTGCCCCACTCAGTCTTTCTAATTTGCAGAATTATAATTCAAATGGAAGCAATATGGACTCCAAGAACTCTATAGATGTGTCAGTGATGAGTTCTATAACAGCTTTCACAAGACAATGGGTTGATAACCAGCCATATGGTGGAGTCATCAGCAATGAAGGAGCAGCTTCTGCAGGGGTGGGGTGATTTACATCCTCAGATTCGCAGACTGCAAAACTCTGATTGGCTTTGCAAGAAGATGTAATTGCCTGATTAAGAGACTGATTTGCATACAGCTCAGTAGGAAGCTCTGAGCTGGGCTCCAGAAGAGAAGGAAGAGACCTGTGGCACATCAAAGAACCTGCAGTAGTCCTTGTGAACACTGGAGTGGGACTACCGTGCAGGGACTGGGGACTCCCAAGATAGATTTTTACAATGAAACTCTGGCTGTCTTCACTGCCAGTATGTAAAGAAAGTACATTTCTACTATACCATGACATAGAAATGAAATGGACTTTGGAGTCTGACAGAGCTGAGCTGCAATTTAAGCTAGGTGAACAATCTATCTATCTTAGTGTCTATTAAAAATTAATCAATATAATGAATATAAAGGCCAGAATTGGATCAAAATGATTACTATTATTATTACTGTTTTATAAGATATTTGGAATTACTTAAAGAGATATATACACACACATGCACATATATATATATATATATATATATATATACTTTGGTATATACATATGAGATGAAAATTGAAAAGAGAAATTTTGGGAAGAACATAGGAAGACTAGGGGGGAGTGGACAGGAGAGGACAATGGGGATAAATCTGGTCAAATTGCAAGATATATGTCAGCAAAATGTCATCAAGAAACCCACCACTTTGTGCAACAAATGTGCAATATTAAAATTTTTATTTGAAAAGGTGTAGGGTAGCCATAACCTGTCTTCAGAATCTAAAAATGAAAACATTAAGTCTCCCAAGCTTAGAGATAAACACTAGAATGTTCCATGTCTCTGTTTTTGCCTCTCCTGATGGTCCAAGCCAGGCTCTTGATGCCAGGGTAGAGGGTGAAAAGTGGAGGCAGGGTGGAGGGAAGGATGGATGCCAGGGCCTCAGATGAGAAAACCCAACTGCAGCCCTAGAAGGCATCCTGTCAAGCCACTTGTAGCCAGGAGCAGATTGCTGGAGTGGACCGCTTGTCTCTCTTCTCAGGAACAAATGTCTTTTCTGCTGCACCGTCAGCATGCAAGTGGTACTTGCACAGAAACTGACAGAGACTATGGTAAAACGTGGCAAGTAGGTGCAGAGAGGCAGCAGTGAGGTCTTGGTGGTTGTGGGTGATGGGGAAGTAATGTGGCTATTGCCATCCAGGTGAGAAAGGAAATGAAAATGAAAAAAAAAATCTTCATCTGGGTCTCAGTGAACCAGTGGAGCCTCTTAGAGCTACAGACTTGTAGAGTCACAAGACCTGAATTTGAATCTTTTCTCAGCTGTTTATAAAAAATGTCATTGAGTATCTTTAAGCTAGTACTAACCAAGATTTTCACCTGCTTCACAAGACTGTCGTGCAGCTGAAGTGGAATCATAAATATAAAAGTCTGTGGTTTTAGGTTTGGTGCAGACTCCATGTTCAGCACAACTTTCCTAAGTGTTTGTTATATTCAGAGGAGCACTAAACTCAGCCTTGTGGCTCAACTTTACTTTCAAACTTATTTTAGAAATATATTTAAGAAAAATATTGTGTTTCCTCTGAATCAAGGCTCACTTGGAACCCTAATATAACAAATAGGTAAAATTTTATCAATTCTGTTATAGCCTAAGTTCTGAATGAACATAGCTTTCCAAGGAAGTCAGAGAAAACTTTTACTAAAGCCCTAGTGACTGTTTTCTTTTCCTCTCCCTCTCCATCTCCTGATCATCTCTTTTCCTCTTTCCTCCCTCCTTCTCTCTTTCCCTCTTCCTCTCTCTTCTCTATCTCCTATAGTTTAGATCAAGAATGTCTCCCAAAGCCAATGTGTTAAAGGCTTGGTTCTCAGGGTGACACTGCTGGGAAGGGGTGAAACCTTTAAGAGGTAGAGCCTAGTGGGAATTCTTCATGTCACTGGGGGTGTGCTCTTGAAGAGGATAGTGGTACCCCAGCCCCTTATTTTTTCATATTACTCCCCAGCTATGAACTCCACCACATGATCCTACCATGGGTGCTTCCTCATGACAGACTCAAAGCAAACAGCCAATTGTGGACTGAGATCTCCCAAACTAGTCTTTCTTCTTTATAAGTTGATTATCTCAGGTATTTGATATAGTGATGAAAAGGTGACATTGGCCCAGTCTCTATCTCTCCCTCCCTGTCTCCCTGCCCTGTTCCTTCTCTTCCACGCTTCCCTGTATCTATGCTTTCTATTTCCATCTCCCTTTTTCCTTCTCTGCTATCCTTCCCTAAATCCCTCCTTCCCTCCCTCCCTCTTTCCTTCCCTCCCTCCCTCTTTCCTTCCCTCCCTCCCTCCTTCCCTCCATCCCTCCCTCCATCCATCCATCCCATCCTCTCTCTGTGTCTCGAACATATTCAGTTCTTCTTTGGAATCATCTTCAAAATAGATGAGTTGATGACCCTGTCAGAAAATCTGGTTTTCATCTGTCTATTCAGGAGTTTCTAGAAATACTTCTTACTAAGAGGCTCTTTGAATAATTTACTCATCTGAGGTCATTTAAATAATCTATTCACTCATTTTCATAATTGATGGCAGTGGCAGACTATGCAGGGAGCCGCTTCTGTCTCTCATTTATACTGTCTGTCAGCTTAATTGCGCCCCTATCATTCTAGACAGCTTCTGAGTTGAGTAGAGGTGGACACTCCCTTGTACGCCATGGTTGCAACACTGTGGGATCCAGTTCTGCTTTCACCACTCTATGACCTCAAGCAAATGGTTTAACTGATAGAGCTTCACATTTCTCTCCTAAAACGTGAGCACAGAGCTACTTATGATTGGAGCTGCTATGAACTGAATATCTTCCATGCGCCAATCAGTGTTCTAAGCAATTGATACAGTAACTGTTCTAACAACCCTAAGACATATGTATTATTATCACTTCCCTGTTAGAGATGAGAAAATGAAGAGAATATTGTAAGACAAAGGAGATATTGTACTAAAAACACAGCATGGTGCCGAGCACATCACAGGAGCTTAATGAACAGTGGCTGTTGCCATCAAGCTGTTCTTCACCATCACACCCTGTCACCACCACCATCACGGTCATTAACCATCATCATCACCATCATCATCATCATCACCATCATCATCACCACCACCACTACCATCATTATTATTAACAATCATCATCATCATCATCACCATCATCATCACCATCATCATCATCATCACCATCATCATCACCACCACCACCACTACCATCATTATCATTAACAATCATCATCATCATCATCACCATCAAATACTATCCATTGTCATCATCACCATCACCAGCCTTATCATTAATTTCCCTATCAATTCATGTTCCCATATACTTGTCTTCCGTGAACTGCATTTTTGTTTTGGTTGTTGCTTTAACTTCTGTAATCTAGAAAACTTTTAGCAGAATGTTGCCTTGCAAGAAACCACTTATTCAATACTGGTTGGGGTTGAGTTAATATTATAACTATAAACAATTAAAGAACAAAGAAGAAAAAACTAAGAATCTGTGTATACCAGACACATATACCATTAGAAAGCATCTCTTATCCAACCTGGACATGCTAATTTGATGAGACCCACTGTATTTCCCTTCCTGTGACTTAGCATACTGAACTGTGTGGGCATTTATAATAGTTGCTGTGTGTGACTCTTGGGAAGTCAGATGATAATTTAAAGTCTTTTTTAACTTTCCCTTTCTGGTTCACATCACTTGAGAAACTTAATGATCATTATGTAAAGAAACAAATTAAATTCCTCATAGACTTTGCTAAGGTTGGTGATATTACCAAACTCATTTTGCAAAAAGGCACTCAACCTTAAATATAAATTTGGGTAAAGAAGGAAAAGAGAAAAGGGAAATGATAAAGGAAGGGAGGTGAACAAGCAGTACCACATACAGGCATAACAAATTTGCTCTAGAACTACCTAATCTGTAAGTAGCTAACCACAGACCTTTATCTAAAATAAAAATGTTAAAACCTGACTGTCTAATTCTTCCCTTCCATGTGTCTTTCAGGGTATCACTTCTTCACAAACTTATTATCTTTAAATAGCTCTTTCAAAAATTTCCAAAAGATCCATGACAACTATCATTTCTGTTTAAAGAAGTAGTACAGTTAATGTCTGAAAGCACAGGCTGTTACATTAAACATTCTTGCTTTACAACTCATCAGCTCAGTGACCCTGAGTAAATTGTGGAATTTCTCCTGGCCTCTTTCCCTATACTGAAAAGGGAGCAATGTAGTCTCAGTGTTGATGTGAAGGTTAGATCGATGCCCAACACCCTGCAAGGCACACGAGAAGTGCTAAGTAAATGTTAATCTTTCCTATTTGTACTGTCCTCTCACCTCAAGTCCATTCTCCAGTGGTAACTAAATGAAGTCTTAGAGTCTGTAATTCAGATTCTAGCAGGCGTGGTCTTCCATTCCTTTCAAATACTTTGTATGTTTCTAGGGTACAACAAATTACCTTGAACTTAGTCACTTGCAACAACACTTATTTATTATCTGACAGGTTTGTCTCAAGTCTAGGTAGGCTCAGCTCGGTTCTCAGGGTATCACAAAGTTAGACTGAAAGAATGCACTCCTGAACTCCTAGAAAGTATTGGCCAAATTCGGGTTTTTAAGATTGTAGGACCCATGACATACTTCTTTGCTAACTATCAGTAGAGGACTGTTCTGAGCCCCTTAGAGATTCCTGCAGTGTATGTCACACAGCCCCTTGTAATGGTTTATGTTTATTGTCAACTCCACACAACCTAGAATCATCTAGGAAAGGAGATTGTGCGCATGCCTGTGAGGGATTATCTTGATTATGTTAATTGAGGTGGGAAAACCCACCCTAAAAGAGTGAGGTACCCTTGCCACTGGATCTTAGACTATGAAAAAGGAGAAAGCCAACCAGCTTTCTTCTTTGTGAGTTAGGATGCAATGTGATCAGGTGCTTCAGGCTCCTGTGATGGACCGTACCTAGAAACTGTGAGGGTATTTTATCAGAGCAACAGAAAAACTAAAACAGCCCTCCATCCCTAAATCTGAGACCAAACAGGCAAACCCTCAGAGAACTTTCTACTTTGAAAGGCCCTATGTGGTTGCCTTCATACTTTTACTTGGAGAAACTTTATCAGAGCAACAGAAAAACTAAAACAGCCCTCCATCCCTAAATCTGAGAAACAGGCAAACCCTCAGAGAACTTTCTCCTTTGAAAGGCCCTATGTGGTTGCCTTCATACTTTTACTTGGAGAAATTCAAAACAAATAACATGGAACACAACATAACCACAGGAATGATGGCACATCATAATTATGGTCTCTACTTAGGGGTGTAAAACAGGGCTAGTGTCATCAGACCTATCAAAGAATTCTTTGTCATACATTCTTCTTAATATACCCTGAAGCCACCCCTAAATGGGCCCTGAGCAGTCTTGCCGCTGGACTTTCATCTGAGGTATTTCAGCTGTATGCACAGCTCTCCCACACAGCTTCTGAAGTCCACATCCTGTTTATTCCCTGAGAACCTGCTCAGATGAGAAGTGTTCTGTATAGATGCTCTTAATCTTCTTGCCTTCGTATACATTGTCGCAGAGACCCTAGAGCTTTCTCAGAACATCTGCCAAATACCCCATGTTCTCCTGGAGTTTGCAGCATCCCCTAGTGCCCTGTTAGACTCAGGGTTTCTTAAAGACCAGATGTTTTCTCCATTTTTCAATTCTCAACAAAGATGTGCTTATAGCTGATGTTTAAGAAAAATCCTTGATCAAATACATGTGTGAACAGATAATGATTAGATACCCCAAATTCAACCACCTTTGTTTATGTGGAAAGATTTAACTGAAAAATTATTTAATAACAATATTATTTATTATATACTGAAGAAAACTAGGTCACAGGAACTGAACTACAGTCATAGGCAGCACTTCATTTGGTCTTATTAATAACTGTTTAATTTACTAGAGTTTACTCATGGTACAACAGAAGCTGGGCTTAGTGGCACCTGCTTGTAATTTCAGCGCTGGGGAAGTGAATAAAGATGGATTCCCAAGGCTTACTGGCCAGCCAGACTAATCTACTTAGTGAATGCTAGGTAAGAGAGAGATCCTGCCTTGCAAAACAAGGTGGAAAGTGACTGAGGAACACACCCAAGGTTGACCCTTGGCCTTGACATGCATGTATATCTATGTTCATGTGCACCCACACACACAGATGTACCCTCCACACACAAACATGCATCAAGACTGTAATTTCCTTCCTTCCTTTTCCACTGTTTCTCCTGAACACTTCAGCTAAGGAGTATCTTCCAAAAGAGAGACAAAAACTGAAAAGCAAGGACTCCTGACAACAGTGATGGTCTAGACTTTAGAATCACAGAGTAAGTGCTTCCCCCAAAGCAGTGACTCTTTATCTTTAACATGCATTGGAGTCCCTAGGAGAACACGTGAAAGCTGCAGATACAGATTCAGAGACTGTTTGCAGTGGAGCTAAGCTCTTGACCTCTTTGCCCAGGTGATTAGAAAGCAGCCAAAAGAACTGCACTTGTGAAATGACCACTAGGATACCTTCCTTATTTGGGGAGGTTCCTGGATATAGGTTCCCACTCACTCCCCCTCCATCTCCTGAATGTGTTTTGAGCCTCTGCAGTTGAATACCAAAGATGGAACAGTCAATAAAAAAATGGAAAATAGAAACACAGAGAATGCCTTTAGGCTTGACTACAATCAGAATGGTTCAATTCACAGGTTGCTGTTATCTACGTAAGCAAAACAAGTCATGCCATGCATTACTCTTTCAGTGTAAACATATCCATCATGGGCTCATTGTTTGAACACTTGTCTTCAGCTGGTGGCACTGTTTTGGACGGTTGTGGAAACTTTAGGTGGAGCCTTGCTGAAAGGAGTGGGTTACCTTGAGATTTTACAGCTCAGCCTAACTTCCTGTCCTTTCTCAGCTTCCTGAGCACAGACACAGTGTCACCAGCTGCCTATGTTCCTATCATCGCTCCTTCCCTGCCATGATGGACTGAATCTTCTCAAACTGTAAACCAAAATAGATCTTTCTCCCCGTAAGTTGCTTCTTGTCTGGTATTTGGCAACCACAACAAGAAAAGTAACCAATGTTTCTATTCATCTATAGAATGTATAAATAACACACTTCACTGTTAACAACTCAAATAATACTGGTATTTTCAGAACTACAATTTTCCTCCATGGTTTATTTTTTAAAATCTCCATTGCAATATATGTGTACCTAAGTTAAGTACAATGTTTATGCAAAAGTTTCAGTTCTCTGGCAGGGTGAATCTTGTTATAGACTATTGAAGTCACATAATACAAGCAAGCATATAGACTAAACATTCTTATGAGTTCTGTGACTCACTGAACCACCCTAGGGTGAACATGGTAGTAGAGATGGAAAAAGATGACCAGGAAAGGCAGTGTAGATACAATGATTCAAAGGAATGGAATGACAACACTCTAAAATATCAGGGAAGAAGGGATGGACAGATGATGGATAATAGATGATGGGAGACAGTGATGTAGCTGGGATGGGGAAATAATTCCTAATAATCTGTAGCATTGTAAATTAATTATTGTAGCAGGAGGCCTCCAAAGATGGCGCAGACCCAGAGCCCTGGGATTCAGCGAGAATTCACTTCACTTCTTGGTCAGTAAATAGCCCGCCAAAAGGAGCCCACACCTTCGCCTCCGTATCCTGCTCCCGAGCCCAGTGACTGCTGACAGACTGTGCGGCGCCCTAACGAATCAGAAAACGATACGCTTGACTAAAGGGACTTGGGAGCGGAGAAAGGGAAAATATAAGGCCTGCCCCCTCCTGCATTAAATGAGCCTGCAGCACCTCGCCTAGTGCCTGCTTCTACCTGACTCCCGGGGTCTGTGTGTGTCATGACTTCTCGCCTCTTGCCCCCCCGCCCTGATCGTCGGGACTGATCCAGGTTAGGGCCTTCACAGCTGGCCTGAGGAGAACCCGCAACAAATTATGATTAACAATAATTAATTGTGTATCTCAAAATAACTAAAAAGAGGACTTTGAATGCTCTCAGCACAAAGAAGCGATGAATATTATAGGTTAATTATCTGATCAAATCATTATATTTTTATACACATGTATAATTATTTTAAAGCAATTAAAAATGAATGATCTTGGGATGTAATTCAGTTGGTCAAGTGCTTACTTGGTATGTGCAAGGCCCCGTGTTTAATCACAAGTACTGAAAAAAAAATTATCATGTTATGCCAGGCATGGTGACACATGCTTGAAACCTCAGCTACACAGTAAGTCTGTGGTCATCCTAAGGCTACAGGAGACCCTGTTTCAAAATAAACAAATATTAGACTGGAGATATGACTCGGTGGTTGAACACTTGTCTAGTGTGTGTGAGGTCTTGGGTTGAATGTTCAGACACACACAGACACACACACACACAATTAAAAGAATAGCTGTACTCTACGTATCACCATAGTGATGATACCAGCAAACCACAATCAGAAGCATAGGCTTCAGAGAGATTTAATAAAATCTCCATTTGGGGCCAGAGAGATGGTTCAGTAGACAAAGACAGCTGCTTCCAAGCTTGATGACATGAGTTTGATCCCTGGGTACCACATGGTAGGAGAGAATCAACTCCTTCAAATTGTCTTTTAAACTTCCATACATGCTCCATGGCAAATGCTTGCCCCCCCCCACATACACATACAATAAATAAAGGTGATATTTTTTAAGCTTTTCTATTTGTATTTGAAATTCTTCAAGTGGCCACTATTTTATTCTGTGCAAGACAAAAACTGTCAGGGTGCATCCCCTTCCTTAGTGATCCAAATTGAAAGTTAGAACCACTGTAGATCAGAAAATGCAAGGTCTATGAGATATGGTAAATATTTATATACAAAGTTCCAATTAGCTGGTTTTGAATGAAATCTCCTGTATCCAATGAGAAAAATGTGCAGATGCAGAGGGTAGAAGCTTCCCTTCTAAAATATTCCTGCCTGTTATTGGGTGTGATGTAGTGACGAGGAGCACAGTCTTTGGGGTCAATCAGACCACACTCAGTTCTGTTTTTGTCGTACCCTAACTGGGAGGTCTTGAGCAAGTCACTAGCCCTTCTGAACTTCAACTTGCATGTTTAAAGTAAGAATACAAATACTTCAGATGGATTTTTAACTGAATTTTTGTGTATTTCATATAGAATAGCTCAATCTCAATCATCTTTAAATCCCCATCCCCACTGATGCTCTCCCATAACCCCCCATTGAAATTCATATATTCTGTCATTTGTGTTAAGATGTATTGTGTCAAGTTTGTGTCCCCAGATGTTCCTCAGTGCAAGTTCATCTACAGAGGTCTAGTCAGCCTATCTAGAGTCTCTCACTTTAAGAAGATCAGCTCTTTCTCACCCAGCAGTAATCAGTTACCAATATTTCTTCAGCTAAGATTGGGGTCAGCTGTCCATTTCTACAGTTCTACGCTGGGTTTTGTCTGTTTGCATAGGTCCTGTGCATGCTGACACCATTGCTGTAGGTGCATATGAGTAGCATCCCAGGAGTTTGTAGGATTCTATTTCTGAAATACGGTAATACACTTCCTCCCTGGCTCTTACAATCTTTCTGCCCCCTCTTCCACAGTGGTCCCTGAGCCCTAGGTGGGTACAGTTTAATATAGGAGTCCTGTCCAAGGACAGCATTCTGCAGGCTCTTAGTCTCTACACTTTGGCCATTTGTAATCTTTGGTGTTCTGAGTTTTTGATAAATGAGATCATGAGTGTAAAATTCTCAATCTACCTTTTGGTACAGAATAGCTCTTAACAAATGGTGACTGAAATCATCATGACTAACAGATTTTAAAGAGACCCATCTGTGCCCATACAAGTCCATGTGATGGAGCTGAAAAAAAACACAGATATAAGGAGCAGATCTTCCCCTGAGTGAGATTCTAGTCTAAGTGAAAACAAGTGTGCACACAATCACAAAGCAAGCTGCTGACACTCTTCAGAGTTTGCATACAGGTCTACAGAAACAGTGGAAAAGACCTAACCCACTTTCAGCCACCCAGATTCAGAGCCACTGCAAAAAGTAGGTATCTTTGACAAAGAGGGAAGAATATCAAAGGATCAGGAACATTGGAGAGTTTGGCAGTAGTAGACAACTGAACAAAAGCTTGGACAACAGTGAGAGGACAAAACAAAGCTTTCCATGCAGAGTCTGAGCAATCATATTTGGAGGAAGAATGAGGTAATGACTTTGGCTTTAAGTAAGATTGGGTATCTGTGGGTCATACATGAGGGGATGTTCTCTAGGCAACTTTGTAGGGGAGGGCCTGGAAGTATTTCCGTGCAGAACAATTGAAACCAAAAGCAGAAATGACAATGTACAGAGTCATCAGAGTGAGGAAAGAAATCAGATCCATTAGATCAAGGGCAGAGACTATTCCTTGAGGAAGACATAGTGAGGAGTCTATTACTGTTGTAATAAGGGTCTCCCTCTTCCATAATTAGGATCCCCTTCTATCAAAATGAAGGACTCCCCAAGTTCTAATGAATCCTCTCATAATGAGAATCTCCCCATCTCAATGAGGGTCTCCTTATCATATGAGGGTCTTCCCCTATTATAATGAAGGTTCCCCATGTCATAATGAGGGTCTCTCCACATAATAAGGGTCTCTCTGTGTCATAATAAGGGTCTTACCATGGCTTAATGAGGACTCCCTTTGTCATAAGAAGGGTCTTCCTTGTTATAATGAGAATCGCACCATAGCATAATGAAGATTTCCCCTGTCAATACGAAGGTTTTCCTTGTCATAATGAGGATCTCCCCAATGTCATAATGAGGGTCTCCCTTGTCATAATAAGGGTTTCCCCTGTCATAATAATGGTCTTCCCTGTCAGAGTGAAGATCTCCTCCTATCATAATGAGGGTCTCTCATATAATATAATGAAAGTCTCCCCTGTCATAATAAGAGTCTCTCCCTGTCATAATGAGGATCTCCCTTGTTATGTGAGAGACTCTCCTGTCACATGAGTGTCTCCTCCATTATAATGATGGTCTCCCCATGTCATAATGAGGGTCTCCCGTGTCACAATGGGGGTCTCTCATGTCATAACAAGGGTTTCTCTGTCTTTTCAATAATCATCATCTTCAAATCTTCTTGAAGGAATAAAATCCTTATTTTATATAAATATGTGTAGGTTTTATCTTATTTGTATGTGATGTCAAAACTTTCAAAAGCATTACCCACTTTTGTGGTTTTGTTTGAGAGAGAGTCTCCTATAGTCCCAGCTGACCTGGAACTCACTATGTAGAACAGGCTGGCCTTGATCTCACAGACAGCCACCTGTCTCGGCCTCCTAGGTGTTGGGATTAAAGTTATGCACCACCATGCCCCAGCTTTTGAAAATCTTTAAACATCTTCCCTAAAATGTCTTTGTCAATTCATATTCCTTTTGTATCTAGTGGAGGATATGTCACTTAGCTTGAGGTAGCCTTTCTGCAGTGTGCGCATGTATGAAAACCTCATGTTGTACACAATTGATTTAATTTTTATTACTTTTATTTTTTTAATATTTTATTTATTATTTTTATTTTAGGTGTCTGAATGTATTGCCTGCATGTATGTAAGTGCACCTGTGTTGTGCAATGCTGGCAGAAGTCCAGAAGAAGGCCTGGAACTGGAGTTATAGATGGTTGTTAGCCACTGTGTTGGTGCTGGGAATTGAACCAAGGTTCTCTGCAAGAGCATCCAGGGATCTTACCCACTGAGCCATCTCTCCAGCCCCTTATTTTTTAATTTTAAAACACCAGGTAGGTTGGTCGTGCTCCAAGGAATGGACCCACACTAAAGTGCATTTGGGGACACATATTAGACTTGATAAGCCTTAAAAATAATAGAGGGCATGAATACAGGGATACAGTAAGGTGGAGTGCTCAGTGGATCAGAATATGATCAAAATACGTGGAATAAAATTACCAAAGTCCCAATAAAAATATTTTCACTGTAATTTAAAAAGGTAGTCTGTATGTGTATATATAGATATGTGCCTATGCACCTATGTATTTTCATGTAAAAACTATTGTAAACCTAACATGACTAATTTAAGAATTGCTCTGAAAGCTTTTGGGAATTGTTAATAATAAAGTGGTTCAGCCTGGTGAAATGCAATTTGTCACTCTAGACCTGATTCCAATGTTCACACCCTCAGAAAGACCTGCCCCAGATGACCAGACTAAGGTCGCCTCTTCTTTTCTCTGTAATTGATTCTGTACCCAGTATGATATAGATAACATTGTTTGAGGAGCCCAATGGCTTCCCAGCCAACCTGGGTGTAGTCCTCATATCTGATGGAGTGTTGGTGCTGGAGTGGATATATGAGATGTTGGTTGGCCTGGACTAACTGCTAATTAGTTTGCATATAGGGTATTATTTTCAGACATTTCTGGAAGCTCCAGACCCACTAAGCTCTTAGATGAGCGGGGGTGGGGGGGTGGGGAGACACTTTGTTCCCAGAAGTTCTGATTTGCAAGAGAAAGCATGCTCTACTCTGGGCTCTGCAAGGTGTATGGCTTTGGAAGAATCTGCCAGCCCCACACAAAGGCCCAGCAAAAAGCATTATCCCTCTGAGCACCCCTCATGTTTTCCATAACACTTTCATTCCATGCTGTTGCTTTCAGTGATGCCACTGGGTGACCCTGAGTTGAAAAGAAAGTGCTTATGAGTCCCAGAATATCAACTCCCTCCTTGGTGGTTCTGCCCCTCAGCTAACCTGCTGTACCAGTAGGAAGAGCTAAAGGAAACTTGAGGATGGCATGTCTGATGTTTACCTGCTCCACTGGTTTCCTTTTCTTAGAGACAGAAACACAGGGAGTTATTTCTGAAGCCCTGGATCCCCTGTGTGCCAGGAGAATAGAGCAGCGACAGGCACTATTTGTACATGCTAAGCTCAACTGGGCAGCAACTCCCTAAGCTGCATTTGGGGGGAGACTGCTGTATCTTAACAGGAATGTGAAAGATACAACACAAAATATTGAAAAAGCCTTTTTTATCTGGAAATGGAGAATGTCAAGGGCAGCTTTCTTTCATTCAATATTATCCCCTGCGTTTCAGTGGCCTGCCTGTAACCAGGCTCCTTGTCAGATGAGCCTGATCCAAAGACAGCACAGACATTGCACAGGTATGAGCCAAGCCCAAACTGGGACTGTTAAATTCAACCAACAAAAATGGCTTTACAGCTCAAGAGTGATCCCTAAATTGTGCTGACAGGCCCCAAACTCAACAGCACACAAATTTTCTATGCCTTGTTAATGATCAATAAACAAAACAAAACAAACAAACTTTCATATTTGGATTTCACAGGTGTCTGTAGGAGGAAAACCCAGGAATTGAATGGTGGATAAAAGAAGATAGGGATACAGGAAAGAAAAGGGAAAACAGAATGTTCAAAGTCTCAGATGTGTTAAGGAACACTACAAATTCATGGAGTCATGAGACAGTTAACCCAGGGAGCAACAGGGTTTGTCAGAAGGAAGAGAAGAGCAAAACCGGGCATGGTAAACCCGGGATGGTAAACAATGCTTTTCTTTGGCATAACAGACACTTGTAGAATCCCACTCCCCTCCAAATCTTCTGTATACACACTATAATCTAACTTCCTTAAATCCAGAAATTATTCTCTTGTTCGTTGATAAATTCCAAGTATCAAAAACAGTGCCTGATATATAGTAAGCACTGAATAAATATTTACTAAATGAACAGTTTTCAGCCAGTGCTTTTGTAAATTACCTAAAGGGAAAACCAGAGTAAAAAAAAGAAACCATTAAACAACAATTATTGTTATCGTAGCTAGTACTTGTGTCTAGATGAATCATTAAATTTTTACCCATAATAAGATTTGTTGGTTAATTGTGCTAGGTAGGTATCACAAATTGTAGAACTTAAATCTTTAAAAATTAAGTACAAGGATATGCAATAAATAAAGTGAGTAGATCTTGGGCCATAGCTGGATGCATTTCAACAAATGTTCAAGAAAGAAAACCTTATTATCACTCTAGAAAATTCTGAGTTCCTTTCCTGTCAACTCTACTTCCCTTTAAAAGCAGCCAATATTTTGTCTAATTCCATGATCAAGTTTTACCTCTTTTTAAAAATCATGTAAAAGGTATAACACATTATAATTTTTGTATCTGTCTTATTTTTTCAACATTTAAACAAAATTATCCAATATTATTTCTAACTGTATTCTAAATACTTTCTCTTAAACCCACTAATAAGAACCTTCATCAAAGAAGCTTCTTTTGGCAACAGGTAGAGATGATTCCTGGGAGCCACAACTTGCCAAAATGCAGGAAATAAGTGACCACAAGGTGCCCAGACCCAATTAATACATCTAAAATGCAGTCCTTACACCTAAGGCTCAGGGATCATCATGGAAGAAGGGATGGAAAGCTTGTAAGAGGACCAGGATGCCTGTTGCTAGCATGTCTTCCAGATACAATAGGAAGACTGACCCATGAAGTTTCAACAGTTTGATTGCCTAAACAAAACTTCCATAATGACAATACCAGTTGACATGCCAATACGGACAAAGAAAATTTTACAAGATTGCAGCTCTAGGTGAAGAGCTACAGGCAATCAATGCCTGCTGAGAGAGGGAAAATCAGTTCTCTCTAGGAATGAGTTCCCTGAAAGGTTATCCGACCCCAAGTGGTCAACTCTAAACACATGTAAATATGACCCCAACTACACAGACTCAGTAGATTGTTTACACACACACACACACACACACACACAAATCACATCACATACATATATGCAAGATACATTTAACAATAATAATTAAAGAAGTGGTTGAGAAAATGAGAGTGAGTAATATGGAAAGAATGTGAAGGGGAGAGGGAGGGATAGAAATAATGTAAGTACGGTATTCATGGATGAAATTCTCAAAACTAAAAAAAAAATTCACATCACCATACATATTAGTAGTTGGTTCCTTTTTATTAATAGCAATCAATTTTGTTAATATGCCATTTTTATGTATTCATTTCCTACAAACAGATAGTTGAGCTGCCTCAGATGTTTATTATGAATAAAGTTTCAATGAACATTATTGTTCATGTGTAATGCTTTGGATGTATACTTATATTTCTTTAGTATTCATAACTGGGAATAGAATTGCTGGATCATAAGATTTGTGTGTGTTATCCACTGCATGAAAATACTGCCAAATAATTTTCCATGCCAGCTGTGATTTTAGATCTTCACCTGTCATGTAAGAGGCTCCACCACCTCATACTTGCACTAGAAGTTGACACTGTCAATTCTTTTTATTAATAGCCATTAAATAGGTATGAAACTGAATCCTCTTTATCATTTTAATTTGCATGGCTCCATGCTGGGGATATAACCTAGTGGTAGAGCACTTGCCTAGCATTCAAAAAATGGGGTTCAGTTTCCAATATCACACATAAATATTCATACTCCCCTAGTGAGCAATGATGCTAAGCTTTGCCTTGAAAGTGTCATTTGGATAATATCTTTTGTGAAATATCTAAGTTAACTTCTGTTTTTATTTGGGTTGTTGATCTTGTTAGTATTGATTTGTAGTTCTTTACATACTCTAGATATGTATCCTTTGTAACATACCTGTATTACTTCTACCAATTTGTATCTTGCCTTTTTTATTTCTAAAAGTGTCTTTATATGAGCAAATTATTTTTTAAAATTTGAGAGCCATCTGTTATGTTTGCTGGATATTTTATTATTTTTTGAATTCCATTTAAGAAATCTGTGTCCTCTCAGACCCTCCCCCTTGCAAATCATCCTGTGTTAACTTTTACAGACTTTGTGATTTTAGTTTTTCCATGTATGTCTGAAATTTATTTCAAGTAGTTTTGTGCCTAGTGTGAGCAGTAGGTCAAGGTTTGCTTTTGTTTTCTTGATGGCTCTTCAGCCTGCATGATCCCATTTACAAAAAGCCTTGTGCCTTTCTTCATCACCACTCATGAAAATCACTTCACTCTGCCTTCATATCTGTTTTCACTGTTTTATCATTAACATTTACTGTAGGTGTCTTCTGGACATAACAGGGCTGTTGCACTCATGAACTCACAGCAACTGTGGGCTGAAGAGGTACTGATGACAGTTGATGGTTTCTGGGGGAGGGAGAGGAGTTTTCTTTGGTGTGGACACTGGTAGACTGACCATGCTCCAGTGGATGGTTCCACACCCGTCCATACACAAGCAACACTAACTGGCCTCAGTGGTCATAAAAAGAAAAATACTGTTAGTAGAAAAAACAATGAGTCTTTCTGCAAGGAACAATATATTCTAAAATGAAATGGAGATCTTTTTTAAAGGTTAGAAACTCATTAAATTTTATGTCTTACAGGGCTTCTAAATTGTAGAGGTGATAAACATTACTACTGAAATCTACCTGATGACTTTACATACATACTCAGGTATTAAGGATCCGAGTGTAACCGACTGTGACTAGTAATCATCAGATACATAGAGATTAAAGACACATGTGTAAACATCTAAGCGTTAGTAGCATTAAAAATGTAGGAAACAGCATATCTTAAAATGAAATGGAGATCTTCTTTAAAGAGTAAAAACTCATTCAATTTTGTTTCTTACAGGGCTTATACTGAGTTCAGTATTGTATGACTGTATTAATTCAACTGTGAACCTGAAATTTTACAGCCACCTTTGAAAGAGATGTATCCTTGCTCTGGAATGTGTTACTGAATATGTTAAAGCTGTAATGAAATGCTTATTCTAATCATGTGGTTATTAAATTTTAAAAAATTAAAAAAAATAAACTTTAGAAAAAATTTTTTAAAGAGGACATGAGTTGTGAGGAGAATCTTCGGGGTGGTCTAGGAGAAGTTGGAAGGGTAGAGTTGGGCATGAATGTGACCAAAATATATTGTACTTATTATGAAAATCTCAAAGAGTAAATAAAAATACTTTTAAAAAAAGATATTCATTGTATAATTCTCCTTTATCAGGTTAAAGAATTGGCCTTCTTAGCATGAATGAATATTGAGTTTTGTCAAGTGTGTTTTCTACATCTCTTCCAATAATTATATAATTTTCTCTTTTATTCTGTTAATATAGAAAATTATACCAATTTGCTTTTTAAATATGAAGCCACTGCTACATTCCTAAAATAAACCCCTCTTATCCCTGATGCATTGTCCTTTTGAATGTATCTTATTGTCTATGATGAGAAACACGGTGGAAACTTTGTGTACATTGGTGTTACTTCTTTTTTAAACATTTGTTCAAATTCACAGTGAAGCCATCTGGGCATGAAGCATTTTTGTTCCTTTTTTAATGGGAAGTTTTTCAGCTATACTTTCAATATCATAGCAAATAAAGACTATTCAGATGGCTAAGTTTTCTCTCATGTCAATTTGGAAAAAAATATGTTTTTGTTTGCCTATTTTATCAATATTGTCTAATTTTTTAGTATAAATTTTATCTAATATTCTTTTTTACTTAGGATCTGTGATTTCTGTAGTTTTATCTATTATGTTTTTATTATTGATTATTTGTGTTTTCCTTTTTATGTAATCGTTGTTTTAAACTATAAATTTTTTATGTGTATGAGTGTATTGCTTGCATGTATGTAAGTGCACCCGTGTCATGCCTACGGAGGTCAGAAGAGCACCTCGGATACCCTGAAACTGGAGTTATGGACAGCTGTTAGTCGCCCAAGTGGGTGCTGGGAACTGAACCCAGGTCCTCTTGTAAGAGCACCAGTACTTTTAACCACTAAGCCATCTCTCCAGGCCCTATGAATTATACATTTTATCTGTCATTTCAAAGCACTAGTTTTTCACAGATTACTGGTTATAAGACATATGCCACTACCTCTGTCTTTTTTTTCCATGATCAATCATCAGTTATATATTCTCTCTCTCTCTCTCTCTCTCTCTGTATGTGTGTGTGCATGTGTGTGTGTGCATGTGTGTGTGTGTGTGTGTGTGTATAAGGCACTGGATCCTCTAGAACAGGGACAGGAGTTACAGGTGATTGTGAGCTACCCTGTGTGCATACTGGGACCCAGAATCAGATCCTCTGGAAGAGCAGGGGGTGCTGTTAACCACTGAACCATCTCTCCAGTCCCACAATATCTCTTTAAATTATAAGCATTTCCAGCCATGAATTTCCCTCTTGGCACATCTGCTTCATTCCTTGAGCTTTGGTGTGCTGTTTTCATTACTATTCAGTTCAAAGTATCTTCTGTCTTTTTTACTTCTCCTTTGACCTAAAATTTATGTAAAGCCATGTCAAAGTTTCCGAACATTTGTGTGATTTCTGGGATATATTTTTGGTACTAATTTCTCTTTGAATATTTCTGTGATTAGAGGAGGGATCTTGTATCATTTCCATCTTTTCAAACATACTGAGACTAGTTCCATACTCCATAATGCAGTCTACTGTAACGAATTTCCATTGCTCTTGAAGGAATGTGTATGCTCTGGTTGATGGATATAGCGGGCAAACTTTTCATAGGTGTTTCTTCACTGTTCCTCTCTAGGAATCCGTTACCGCCCCCACCAAGGCCATGCTTCTGTTTGTGGAGCATTTTCTCCTAACTTCTCTTAACTATGTGATTCTCCACACCATATCCACCCGTTTCTCCTCTCTAGGGTCTCTATCTGATGTCCAAAGCAAAGATAAATCTCAAGTTCTAAAACCAGGCATATCTTGTCAAAGAAGACTAGTCAACACAGTAATTTTCTATTTATGTCTTCTTAAATTTTTATTTTAATTTATAATCCACTGTGTCCAATTAGTGCTCCCCACATAGGCATGAGTGTGGGGTTACCCACGGGAACATGGGCAACCTGCCATTGGCTGCATCCCCAAGGAAAAGTGGCTCCTCCTCTAGAAGCCATTAACTGCCAATTGCTCTTCAGCCAGGGGTGAGGTTCAAGAGCTCCTCCCCAGCTCCATGCTGGAATTTTAACTGGCTTGATCTTGTACAAGTCTTAAGCAGGCAACCACAGCTGCTGCGAGTTCATGTGTGCATCAGCCATGTCATGTTCAAGAGACAGGACTCCACCCTATTTTTAGCTATTACATTTCCCCATCCCTTCCTCCATGATGTTCCAGAGTGTTGGCCCTTTCAATGCACTCTTTATGTGATACTGTGGGGAGGAGGTACATCTCTGGGACAGGTATCACTGTGTATCGGAGATCTGGGTAAATTCCCTGGGAGGTCTCCTGTCTCTGACTCAGGATGCAACTATGTGATGAATAGGGTGAGGTTTTTTTTCCTTTGCACACAGACTTTTCTATGTTATGCATGTATTTGAACATGTGCTTTATAAGGTTTATAATCTCCCTTGTGACATATAATTTACAGATAGTCACAGTTTGGGGAAGTAGTTTACTTAAAGTAAAAGACTAAGTAAATAAAGATATGGGATGCTTGGTCACGTGGCAGGTAGTGAACATGGTGCACATTTAGGTGATTCAAGCAAACTAGTGTGATCTCCGCTATGCAGCCAACGTTTGCTTCTGCTATAGTGCAAGTCAAACTTAACCATCTTGAAATTATGCTCAATCCTACCAGGACCATTTCTGCTGGAATTTTGGAGCAACATGTGATTGCAAGAGCTTTCCTACTGCACCTTGCAACCATCACCCTGCCTTGTTCTTACAAAGGCCCACCCTGGGCTTTGGAAAGGAGCCTGGCACAACTCTACAGGGACTGCTGTGGGAAAAGATGGCTTCAGCTCTGCTTTGCCCACATAGCCTCTTAGAAGGACACTTACCTTTTCCCACTCTCGGTCCTTGTTCAGCACAATCACCACGAGCCTGGGGTGCACCTGATAGCCTTCCTCAGTGAAGGACAAGTCTTTGCCATCCCACGTCACATTGACCATGAATCTAGATGGAGGAAGAAAGAAAGAAACATTTTAGGGAAAAATTAAAGAAGCATCAAACAAACAAGCAGGTGCTACCATCGGCACAGCACTGAAGTATAAATATGCAGAACCATTGCTTAGCACACAGAGCCTCCAACTGTGGACCTATAAGGAACTGTGCAGGCACTACTAACTGATCACACACTCTTAGCCATCAGCCTGGACCAAGTCTCAGATCAATTACCTAACTCTTCTTATTAACAGATCCATAGACCAGGGTGCGCACGATCTTCTTGTAGGAGAAACTGAGTGCATATTCTTTTTTTTTTATGTACATGTATTCCTGTGTGTGAGTGTGCACACATGTGTACAGGTACCTGCAGAAGCCAGAAGAGGGCATCAGATCCTCTGAAACTGGAGTTACAGGCAGTTGTGAACCACTCAATGTGGGTACTGGGAACCGAACTTCGGTCCTCTGAAGGAGGACTAGCACTCAACAGTTGAGCCATCTCTCCAGTCCTGTGTATTCTATTATGTTTTTATAGATTTCCATGAAAGGAACGGCTTTCTCATAAACCAAGCAGCATCTAGCTTCAAAGTCATGATATCTCATCTATTTATTACTCATTCAACTAATATTTATTTGTGCATGTCAGGGCTCAGCTAGTTGGATGGGGATAAACAAGGAAATAGATGTGATCCCTGTTCTCATGAGGTTTTATAGTCTAAGGAAAAGAACAGACACCAGCTGATTAACTGCAGATTTATGACACATGTTACAAGAGAAAGAAGGTATGGAGCAGGGGCCTTAATAGAGTTGGTAAAGTGGTTGCTGTGCAAACACGAAAATCTGAGTTCAGATTCCCAACACCCAGGTAAAAAGCTGTGTGAGGTGGCGCATGCCTGTAACCCTCATGCTGCAGAGTTAGAGGCAGGAGGATCCTTTGAGTTTGTTGGCCAGATAATCTGACCTAATTGGTGAACTCCAGGTTCCATGAGAGAATCTGTCTCAGAAAAGCAACACGGAAAGCCACTGAAGAAGATGCCCAGCGTTAATCTTTGGTCTGTACATCCACGCACACACATGAGCATATGTGCACACATGAGCCACATCCACACAGTTTTTAAAGAGAAAAAAGAAGGGTATATTATCTGAAAGCTGAATAAGATTTATCAAGGCTCAAGAAATTCAGTTTGACCTATGGGATAAGTTAGCATTAAGCAGGTAAGTGAAGACATGAGCAGGCAAAAGGGACAGCAGGTTCAATAGGCCTGTGGTACTATGAGGAACTGGATACAGACAAGTGAAGTTAAAGCAGAGACAGACAGGGAATTGTGGTATTAGGTAAGGCTAAATGGGTGGATAATGCCAATGTATAGTTTTGGAGGCTGTGCTCAGTTTTGTAGCCCATGTTCAATTTTGTCTTCATCTTAAAATAAAGAGAAGACATTGAAAGTGTTTAATCAATGAGGGACCATAACCGTACTCTTGTACTACCACTGGAAGGCAGGGCAGAAAACAGATTGGGGGGGGTATAAAGATGCAAGTGGGTTATTTTCAGGTTTATTATTGTTCTTATAATCAAGATGGAAGACAGGGGTCTTCTTTGATGGCCAAAGAAGAGAGAGATAAGGAGGAAACAGAAGCAGAGAGCAAGCTGGAACAAATGGAAGATCAGTTAACAGGATTCTGTGCTGGATTAGAGGTGAGGACGAGGCAACAAGCAGCCTTAAGGATGACTTGTACCTGCCTTGTGTCACACCCATGCAGCCAACTTTGGCCTGGGTATGTTCATCACAGGGGATAGCTGTCTGCCTAGCAGCACTTGTACCCTTTCCACCCCACCAAACCCCTTAGCCTGTGGTCAAGCAGGACTCCACTAAGATGCCATGGCACAGTAAATCCATCAGACATAGAAGGAGAAGTGTATCTCCTTGAAGCTTCAGACAAATGTGATATTAAAAATCCCTAAAAGCTGGTAAGGTGCCTCAGTAGGTAAAGGTGGTTGGCACCAAGTCTAAAGACTTGAGTTTGATCCCTGGTACCCATATGGGAGAAAGAAAATCAACTCCTGCAAGTTCTTCTTTCATTGCCACAAGCATACCATGACATATCCACTTCTATACATACATACATGCATACATACATATGTAATGAAAAAGTTTTCTAAGAAACATGGTTGTGGACCCTTCACAAACACTTCATGCTGATGGCATTGTGAACTGGAGCATTTGAAAACTACTCCAGAAAAGGAGAGCATGGTAGTATTTTCTCACTTCATACTCCTCTTCACCAAAAGCAGTGGAAGAAGTCAAACTACTAAAGAGCAGGAGGAGACTACAAGGAATTCCTAAAAGAGAGGTTGGCCTAGTGGGTCACCTGTCCATCCCAACCTCCACGGCACAGAAGTGATACATAAGAAAGAACTGGAGCTCCAAGGACAAGATGAACAGACCAGGGAAATGGCAAAGAGCAGTGCTGTGGACCCATTCAGTGAACCTCTGAATCATTCAAAATCGTGTTCTTGGGACTGGAGAGATGGCTCAGTGATTAAGAGCACTTAGCACCCACATCAGGCAGCTCACAACTGCTTGTAACTCCAGCTTCAGGATATCTGACACCCTCCTCTGGCTTTGGTGGGCACCTGCACTCATGTGCACATACCCACATAGACATACTCATAAATGAAAACGAAAGAAATAAAACTTAAAAAAAAAAAAACAAAAACATGTCCTTGGGGCTGGAGAGCTGGCTCAGTGGTTAAAAGCATTGGCTGTGTTTGCAGAGGACCTGGGTTTGATTTCCAGCACCCACATGGTGGCTAGCAACCTTCAGTAACTCCAGTTCCAGGGGATCCAATGCCCTCTTCTGGTCTCTATGGGCACTGCTTGACAAGGGTGCACTTACATACATGCTGGCAAAATACTCATATACATAAAATAAAAATAAATAAATCAAAAAAAATTAATGGTGTTCTCAAAGACAAGATAACAACAGGGAGAAAGTACTCGTCATTTAACGATAAACCAACAGAAAAGAGGATTAAAAACAGAGCTTGTCTATGGGTGGAAGGGTTACGGGTATTTTCCACTTTCTTCTGTGTATTTTTTATTCTTTAAATTCTTGGTAATTGAATACTGCAACAGCAAAAACAAAAGCACTGCTGTTCTGAGAAGAATAATCGCTATTCTACTTGGGACATTTGTTCTTTGACAATTTTCTAGAAAGATTTTCTTTATGTATTTGGGAGGGGGTACATATGTGTGAGGAGTACCTGTGGGGGGTACATGTGTGAGAGGAATACCTGTGAGGGGCAAATGTGGGGAGGTTACTTGTGTGTGTATCAATGCACATGCACATGTGTATGTAGTCTAGAGAACAATCTTCATGTCATTTCTCAGGAATGTGCTTTATGCAAAGCACATCTTGTGCTTTGTGGCAAAGGCTCTCACTATCCTGAAACTCATCAAGTAGACTGGCCTGACTGACCAGCGAACTGCTCCCCCCCACCCCGCCCCCAGGGATTCACCTGTCTCTGCCTCTCCAGGCTGGGATTTTAAGTGTGTCACAATGCCTGGTATTTTTTTTTTTTTTTCACGTGAGCTCCAGGGATCAACCTCAGGTGTTCCTGCTTGCAAAACAAGTGCTTTACTAACTGAGCCCTTTCTCCTACCCTAGAAAGATGGTTTCTTGACTCCACAACTGTTTTCTGCAACTTATGCATCAGGCCTAACAGCGTGTCCTGTAGATGCAGAAATTAAAGATGTTGGACCTTTCTACCCTCTGACCAAACCCCACAATTCAAGGACATGGGCGCAGTAGTGGCAAAACAAAGAATGGCACACGAGAAGAGCAATGGAGAGTAAGTGTGAGACATTGAAAAGGCACAGAGGAAGTCAACTAGCTCAACGTGGGAAATTTAGGGGGTCTGGAAGAGCAGAGGGTGGAAGATGAGTAGAAACTGTTCTGATCAGGAGTTAGCTGAAGTGAAGAAGGGCCAACTGAGACAGTGGCACACCAGCAGGAGCAGGAAGCAGCTTGGTGAGGCTGGCAGCTAAATGATATTGGAGCTGGATGGGGTGGGAAGGACCCTGACCACTGACCACCATAAGGGCGTTTATGTGACATGCTGACACACCAGGCTTTTGCACAGAAGGCTATGCAGAACCATGAGAGGAAGGGTGTAAGTAAAGAGCAGAGCTCAGATTTGCTGCCAGCAGAAGCAGACCTGCATTTGGAGAGAGCATTAGCTTTTTGTTAACGGCTTGAACATCATCCATTGTCTAGACAACTGAAGTCTGTTTCTCTGTTTCATCATCCCTTTGACAGTTCTCGGGTGATAGGCAATGAGCTGAGCGGACTGGGCCCAGAGAGGGACATCTAAGGAACATTTCATTTCATACACTGTATAGGGGCTTTTGAGAAACCTTTGCATAGACTGAAGGTTTGGAGGAAAACTGGACTCTGGTCAAATTCTTCTTTGTCAGCAGGCTTTGAAAATAACTAATTGGGAACTAAATTAGGCTGCTTTTATTTTCCAAACTGACATTTTGGGTTTGTTCTTTGTCGTTATTTTTGGTCCTATCACATTGCCTGGCCCATGGTAGGGGCCCAGTTAATGTTTGATGGCTGGGTATATTGACACATTATTACCAAAAGTACCATCCATCCATTACTATATTCATTAATGTATTCATCCAAATGTGGACCAATGCATTTATTCATCTATATATCCATCCAGTCATCAATATATTCTTCCATTTATCTGTCTACCTATCTATATATTCAACCACTCATCAATACATTCATCAGTTAGTCTATCCAGTAGACATATTTGAGGACCTACTACATACCTAATTCTGAACTGTAAATTTTACAAAGAAAGTAATACAAAAACAATCATAAAGTTTCAAGGTTGGGTGAAAGGGTCACAAATAATGACAATGCAAAATGTTAAATATAAAAACAGAGATGTCTGTTGATTAAGCTAGTAACAAGCACAAGGAAAAGAGTGGTCAACTTTATTCTGATTTTAGGCTGGAATCCTGAAACAAAGAGGAACATATTTAAGTAACGATGGGAAGAGCAAGGACAGGGCAGATGGGTGGTAAGCGATGGGGAAAATATTTCACATGAAGAAAGCTATATAATCAAAGGCAGAGAGACATGAAACTTTGTGATGAATCTGATCAGAATTAGAATTAGTTCAGAAGGACTGGGACATTGGATTCATGGGGGGAGCAAGTTCAGAGACAAAGCTAGAGAGAGAAGTGCTTCATCAGCTGCACTAAAGGGCTTATCCTCTCCCTGTGTTTATTGGGAGTAGAGGCTTGAAGAGCAAGTTTGCAAGACATAGAGGACCTAGTAGTCATGAAAGCCAAAAAAGGGTCAAAGGAAACAGTGGTTGAAGTAGAAAGACCACCTAACAGGCTTCAATAGACCAGCTCCTAGAGCTGCAGTGTAAGAATTCTACAGACTGAGCTAGTATAAAATGTTACCCAGTCACTTTCTACATCTTTTACCCCAAACTTATAGTTAGCTTGTCCAATTTATACAATGTATTTTTCATTAAATGCAATGTGCTGTAGGCCAGATTTCAATAATTGAAGCGTCTGAGGATGAATGGAACTTAGGTGAGGTCTATTTCATAACCCAGGTGTTTGTATGAATTTTCAAGAAGTTTGTTTCCTGTCTGGAGAAGGTAATTGTTGTATGACATGGGTCAGATCTTGACTGTCCCCCAAAAGGCTTGCATTAAAGGTTCGTACAGACTAGTACAATTGGGAGGTGGTGGAACATTTAAAAGGTGGGGCCTATGGAGAGGTCTTTAGGTCATGGAGAGTATGCCCTTAAGAAGATAGTGGAACCCTGTCCCTTTTACTCTTTCCATCTTCTTGACCAGGAGGTGAATTGCTTTCTCCTCCATATACTTCTACCATGATGTGCTGTTTTACCATGAACCTAAAATAAGAACTGGCTTGCCCAATCCCGGACTGGAACGTCCTGACCTGAGATCAAACAACCCTCTTCTTTTCATAAGTTGATTGCCCCCGTGTTTGTTACAGTGTCAGAAAGCTCACTAACACAGTGGACCAGGAAATAAATATATTGTTTTTGACATGGACAGTTGGCCCCCAGGAGAGCCATTTGTAGTCAGATTGCATGACTAAATCAGTATCATGCTCATTTTAGTCAAGAACTCAGAATGTATGGGTGACCATCTTTCTTTGGATTTGTCCATTGAATTTACTCAAAGCTCCTTTAATTTTCTGTCTTGATTCCTCATACCATTCCTTCTCCTACATTTTCTAACGGAATCAGGCGGAATTAGCACAGTGATTACTTAGATTCAGTCAGTCAGATTCAGATTATAGGAAAACAACTCTACGGAAATTCTCATGCTTCCATTGACATTCAATATTTTATAACAGTGACTCTACATACTAAATGTTAATATTGTCTCTTTTTATCTAGTGCTTGTGTTTAGTCCTCTGGGAGAGGAAAAAGTACCTCTAACAGAAATTTCTGCTGAACACTAATTTCATTACGAAGTTGGCAGGAAACAAGTACCCATTACTTTCAATTCTTTCATCCAATTTCTGGGAAGGACAATCCATATTTCCTTAGGCTTTCTTTCCATTTAAACTGTTACCAGAGCAAAATTCTTTACCTAAGGAAATACCATTATATACAGCTTTGCTTGGTCCCTATTATCACCTGCTGAGCACTTGTACCAAGCAGTAAAATCTTATCACTGTTTTGCTTATCAAAATTGATTACACACTTTTAACGATCAGATAAAATACTAGAAATTCTGGTGGCTGTTAAACTTCAAATTACATCTTCAATATTTCTATCAGAACCAATAACTACATGAAAGCATGCTAGCAAAATATAGACAATGGTGAGGGCCTGGAGCTCTGCAAAGAACTACCTCTGTGTTATGATCATTCATTGATGATAAAGTGGTCTAAATAGCAACAATCGGAAAGATACAAACTGCATGCAACACGTGTGCATGCAAGTTTCCTGTATAGTAGCTACACCCTTGAGCATGTGAGGCTGATGTCTAAGTGGAATAAGACATCTTTACTGCTTGGATTTTCTGCTTTCTGACTATCCAGTGCCTGGCAAGTAGAGACAGGAAGGAAAACGGGCAGACTATATTTCTTGCATTATGGATAGAAAGAAATTGGGACAGAAGTGTCAAGTTCACTCTGGACCTGCAGTGTCTATGATGGACACACCTGTCAGAGGGGCTATGGGGCTCTTGAAATGTGGGTGGTCTGAATAAGATGTGTCATAAGTGTAATACACACCCTTTATTTTAAAGTCTTTGTGTTAAAAATTAGTGCAAAAGATCACATGAGGGGTCTCAGAGATGGCTTAGTGGGTAAAATATTTGCTGCTTAGGCATGAGGACCTAATTTTGATCCCCTAGAACCTGTATAAAAATGTACATTAAAAAGACAGAGATTGTATTTCTATTGTACAGTTAGTTTAGACTCTCTTTGTGGCTTTGCTGCTATTTCATTTTGTTTTCGAACTAGTCGAACATATGTATCTTGAAGTCAGGGAATCACTTTACTTGTTTAATGTGTATTTCTCAGTGCCTGGCTCAGAGGTAGTGCTGATAAGTATGTGTGCAATGAATAAAATATGCAATCACTATTTCTGTGCTTTTGAAGCTTCATGGTGTTAAAGAAAAAGAATCCTTCTTCTGCTCCCCAGTTTGGTCACCTGAGGAGTATCTTAATATTCTCTGAACCTCCCTTCCATCTTTATCTAATGGATACTGTCATTTTGCCAAATGGGCATGTTTTTGTTTTGTCTTTTTTGTGACAGGGTTCCTGTGGCCCCAGCTAGCCTGAAACTCACTATGGAGACAAAGCAGGCCTCGACCTCACAGAGGTCCACCTGCCTCTTCCTCCCCAGTGCTGGGATTTAAAAGCATGCGCCAGGGCTGGAGAGATGGCTCAGTGGTTAAGAGCACTGACTGCTCTTGCAGAGGACCCAGGTTCGATTCGCAGCACCCACATGGTGGCTATGAACTCCAGTTCCACGGGAATCCGAAGCCCTTTTCTGACTTCCGCAGCATTGCATGACATGGGTGCACTCACATACATGCAGGCAATATACTCATACATATAAAATAAAAAGAATAAATAAAATGCTTTTTAAAAATTTTTTTAAAAGCATGTGCCACCACACCTAGCTTAAATGTTTTGATGATCAGCCTTATAAATAATTATGTTCATGCCCCTATATTAGTGTTGCTAGTTACTGAAGAGACATATAGCTAACCAAAATGCTGAGAATAAGTAATTATTGAAAGCTTAACCCTGAATGGGACATCTATATCACCCACTTCAAGGCTCAGGGAGCATCTCCAAAGAGGGGGCTGAACGTAAAGAATTTAAAAACTAGAGGAAGGGCTGAAGGGTTGTGAAATGCTCCCTTCCAGGAATGACACAGCTGTTGCACTCTTGGGTTCTGAGCAGCTGTGAGTACCTGCACAAGATTTGCACAAGACTGATCAGGTCAATATCATGGGGGCGGGTCAGGGGACTTATGAGGATCTGCAGATTGTTAATGGTTACTGGTAGAGGGAGAGATATTTTCTTTCACTGGTAAGGTGCCCATGGCTGTCAGTAACACCAGTTAAGCTTACTGGGTTGCCCTCCACAAAGACATGGAAATGGAAGGAGAGACAGTTGGGAAGAAGTGAGAGGGGGACAAGAAAGGGTAATGGGGGTGAATGTGGTAAAATA